>NW_027207867.1:0-67086 GCF_963455315.2 Globicephala melas
GGGCCTGAAGCCATCCTGCGGTGTTGCGGCCAGCTCACAAGAAAGCGAGTTGAAGAAAGGAGCTCAGGGGCACTGTAATTCACAAACCTGCAGAGTTATAAATGACAGCTATCGTCCAAAAATATACTGAAGTAAGGCTGCCAAGAGGACTTGAAAGCGGGGCAGAATTGCAGGAAACCGATTTCAGGAGGTAGACTGGAATTGCATCGAAAGCATAGGAAAAGAGGCAGAACGTCCACAATGATGCACTTGGCCAAAAAGGGCGTATGCGTTTTTTCCTGAATATATTCAGGAAAAAACGCATACGCCCTTTTTGGCCAACCAAGCAAGCTTGCAAAGGAAATCTGCACTACAATGAAGTCTCACTTCCCCCCGGTCAAAAGGGCCATCTGAAAAAAGTGTAAAATCCAGAAAGGCAGGACAGGCCATGGAGAACTGGGAGCCTTGTTATGCTGATGGGCGGGATGTAAACTGCCAACAGACACTCGGGAGAAGTGTATGGTGTTTCCTGAAACATCTAAAAAACAAAGCAACAGAGCCTAGGGCACTTCCACTTATGGTCCTATAGCTTAGGGAAATTAAAATCAAAAAGACACAGCCACCCCAATGTTTGGGACGCCTCTGTTTACAAGAACCTCGTTTACCGTACAAGTTCAATATCACAGAAAGTGAAAAATGGATAAAGAACTTGTGGTACTTACGTACAATGCAGTATCACTCAGCAGTGAAATCTATGTCATCAGGCCCGTAGCAGCACAATGAGTGGATTCAGGTACGATGATTCTAACTGAAATAAGTCACACAGAAAAAGAAACATCATAAGATATCAGTAATACACGGAATGTAAACTTGGCTACACAGGAACTGAATTACAGAACAGAACAGGGTCTCAAATTTAGAAAACCAACTTATGCTTGTTTAAGGGTAAAGGTGAGTTGGGGTGCTGCATAAAACCAGAGATTGAAATGAGCACAGATAAAGTTCCTTAAGCCAAATATGGAATAGACAAGAGCTACTCCTTGCTCAACGAAATGGACTCAACACCGCATATTAAACGCCTAAGAATGTACCTGACTCTTAAGTATCTTAAAACCTATGGATTGCTATGTCTCCGAAAGAGAATCAAGCATGTGTACAGGGACATAAACGCAGCAGTGATAGGATTGGAGAGGTTCGGTGAGCAAATGAAGACCCTTTGAAGTCATATTGCATGGTACCCATTCCACGGGTTTCAACTACCCAGGTTTAAGGTATTCTTCCTTCAGCTAAAACATGCATGTGGAACCTAGAGTATGATCAACCATGTGATCGGGAGACGTGTTCAAATATGTCTCAGTTTTCGTACCCTGGTACTCGGGTGCAACATTCCAGATGCTTTACTAACACTCTCCCGACTTGGAGAGTCAGTCCCTTTAACCTCCTGTTTGGCCCAGTTTGCAATTTCTGCGGAAGATGAACAGGAATAGCGAGAACCAATGAGAGACTAGCTGGAGGTGTCTGGACGGGCAAATTTAACTCTCATTTCCCACCAGGAAGAGGAAATAACCAAAGGCTCAGCGTGCCGTGCCGGAACCAGATTAGGGCCTGAAGCCATCCTGCGGTGTTGCGGCCAGCTCACAAGAAAACGAGTTGAAGAAAGGAGCTCAGGGGCACTGTAATTCACAAACCTGCAGAGTTATAAATGACAGCTATCGTCCAAAAATATACTGAAGTAAGGCTGCCAAGAGGACTTGAAAGCGGGGCAGAATTGCAGGAAACCGATTTCAGGAGGTAGACTGGAATTGCATTGAAAGCATAGGAAAAGAGGCAGAACGTCCACAATGATGCACTTGGCCAAAAAGGGCGTATGCGTTTTTTCCTGAATATATTCAGGAAAAAACGCATACGCCCTTTTTGGCCAACCAAGCAAGCTTGCAAAGGAAATCTGCACTACAATGAAGTCTCACTTCCCCCCGGTCAAAAGGGCCATCTGAAAAAAGTGTAAAATCCAGAAAGGCAGGACAGGCCATGGAGAACTGGGAGCCTTGTTATGCTGATGGGCGGGATGTAAACTGCCAAGAGACACTCGGGAGAAGTGTATGGTGTTTCCTGAAACATCTAAAAAACAAAGCAACAGAGCCTAGGCCACTTCCACTTATGGTCCTATAGCTTAGGGAAATTAAAATCAAAAAGACACAGCCACCCCAATGTTTGGGACGCCTCTGTTTACAAGAACCTCGTTTACCGTACAAGTTCAATATCACAGAAAGTGAAAAATGGATAAAGAACTTGTGGTACTTACGTACAATGCAGTATCACTCAGCAGTGAAATCTATGTCATCAGGCCCGTAGCAGCACAATGAGTGGATTCAGGTACGATGATTCTAACTGAAATAAGTCACACAGAAAAAGAAACATCATAAGATATCAGTAATACACGGAATGTAAACTTGGCTACACAGGAACTGAATTACAGAACAGAACAGGGTCTCAAATTTAGAAAACCAACTTATGCTTGTTTAAGGGTAAAGGTGAGTTGGGGTGCTGCATAAAACCAGAGATTGAAATGAGCACAGATAAAGTTCCTTAAGCCAAATATGGAATAGACAAGAGCTACTCCTTGCTCAACGAAATGGACTCAACACCGCATATTAAACGCCTAAGAATGTACCTGACTCTTAAGTATCTTAAAACCTATGGATTGCTATGTCTCCGAAAGAGAATCAAGCATGTGTACAGGGACATAAACGCAGCAGTGATAGGATTGGAGAGGTTCGGTGAGCAAATGAAGACCCTTTGAAGTCATATTGCATGGTACCCATTCCACGGGTTTCAACTACCCAGGTTTAAGGTATTCTTCCTTCAGCTAAAACATGCATGTGGAACCTAGAGTATGATCAACCATGTGATCGGGAGACGTGTTCAAATATGTCTCAGTTTTCGTACCTGGTACTCGGGTGCAACATTCCAGATGCTTTACTAACACTCTCCCGACTTGGAGAGTCAGTCCCTTTAACCTCCTGTTTGGCCCAGTTTGCAATTTCTGCGGAAGATGAACAGGAATAGCGAGAACCAATGAGAGACTAGCTGGAGGTGTCTGGACGGGCAAATTTAACTCTCATTTCCCACCAGGAAGAGGAAATAACCAAAGGCTCAGCGTGCCGTGCCGGAACCAGATTAGGGCCTGAAGCCATCCTGCGGTGTTGCGGCCAGCTCACAAGAAAACGAGTTGAAGAAAGGAGCTCAGGGGCACTGTAATTCACAAACCTGCAGAGTTATAAATGACAGCTATCGTCCAAAAATATACTGAAGTAAGGCTGCCAAGAGGACTTGAAAGCGGGGCAGAATTGCAGGAAACCGATTTCAGGAGGTAGACTGGAATTGCATTGAAAGCATAGGAAAAGAGGCAGAACGTCCACAATGATGCACTTGGCCAAAAAGGGCGTATGCGTTTTTTCCTGAATATATTCAGGAAAAAACGCATACGCCCTTTTTGGCCAACCAAGCAAGCTTGCAAAGGAAATCTGCACTACAATGAAGTCTCACTTCCCCCCGGTCAAAAGGGCCATCTGAAAAAAGTGTAAAATCCAGAAAGGCAGGACAGGCCATGGAGAACTGGGAGCCTTGTTATGCTGATGGGCGGGATGTAAACTGCCAACAGACACTCGGGAGAAGTGTATGGTGTTTCCTGAAACATCTAAAAAACAAAGCAACAGAGCCTAGGCCACTTCCACTTATGGTCCTATAGCTTAGGGAAATTAAAATCAAAAAGACACAGCCACCCCAATGTTTGGGACGCCTCTGTTTACAAGAACCTCGTTTACCGTACAAGTTCAATATCACAGAAAGTGAAAAATGGATAAAGAACTTGTGGTACTTACGTACAATGCAGTATCACTCAGCAGTGAAATCTATGTCATCAGGCCCGTAGCAGCACAATGAGTGGATTCAGGTACGATGATTCTAACTGAAATAAGTCACACAGAAAAAGAAACATCATAAGATATCAGTAATACACGGAATGTAAACTTGGCTACACAGGAACTGAATTACAGAACAGAACAGGGTCTCAAATTTAGAAAACCAACTTATGCTTGTTTAAGGGTAAAGGTGAGTTGGGGTGCTGCATAAAACCAGAGATTGAAATGAGCACAGATAAAGTTCCTTAAGCCAAATATGGAATAGACAAGAGCTACTCCTTGCTCAACGAAATGGACTCAACACCGCATATTAAACGCCTAAGAATGTACCTGACTCTTAAGTATCTTAAAACCTATGGATTGCTATGTCTCCGAAAGAGAATCAAGCATGTGTACAGGGACATAAACGCAGCAGTGATAGGATTGGAGAGGTTCGGTGAGCAAATGAAGACCCTTTGAAGTCATATTGCATGGTACCCATTCCACGGGTTTCAACTACCCAGGTTTAAGGTATTCTTCCTTCAGCTAAAACATGCATGTGGAACCTAGAGTATGATCAACCATGTGATCGGGAGACGTGTTCAAATATGTCTCAGTTTTCGTACCCTGGTACTCGGGTGCAACATTCCAGACGCTTTACTAACACTCTCCCGACTTGGAGAGTCAGTCCCTTTAACCTCCTGTTTGGCCCAGTTTGCAATTTCTGCGGAAGATGAACAGGAATAGCGAGAACCAATGAGAGACTAGCTGGAGGTGTCTGGACGGGCAAATTTAACTCTCATTTCCCACCAGGAAGAGGAAATAACCAAAGGCTCAGCGTGCCGTGCCGGAACCAGATTAGGGCCTGAAGCCATCCTGCGGTGTTGCGGCCAGCTCACAAGAAAGCGAGTTGAAGAAAGGAGCTCAGGGGCACTGTAATTCACAAACCTGCAGAGTTATAAATGACAGCTATCGTCCAAAAATATACTGAAGTAAGGCTGCCAAGAGGACTTGAAAGCGGGGCAGAATTGCAGGAAACCGATTTCAGGAGGTAGACTGGAATTGCATCGAAAGCATAGGAAAAGAGGCAGAACGTCCACAATGATGCACTTGGCCAAAAAGGGCGTATGCGTTTTTTCCTGAATATATTCAGGAAAAAACGCATACGCCCTTTTTGGCCAACCAAGCAAGCTTGCAAAGGAAATCTGCACTACAATGAAGTCTCACTTCCCCCCGGTCAAAAGGGCCATCTGAAAAAAGTGTAAAATCCAGAAAGGCAGGACAGGCCATGGAGAACTGGGAGCCTTGTTATGCTGATGGGCGGGATGTAAACTGCCAACAGACACTCGGGAGAAGTGTATGGTGTTTCCTGAAACATCTAAAAAACAAAGCAACAGAGCCTAGGGCACTTCCACTTATGGTCCTATAGCTTAGGGAAATTAAAATCAAAAAGACACAGCCACCCCAATGTTTGGGACGCCTCTGTTTACAAGAACCTCGTTTACCGTACAAGTTCAATATCACAGAAAGTGAAAAATGGATAAAGAACTTGTGGTACTTACGTACAATGCAGTATCACTCAGCAGTGAAATCTATGCCATCAGGCCCGTAGCAGCACAATGAGTGGATTCAGGTACGATGATTCTAACTGAAATAAGTCACACAGAAAAAGAAACATCATAAGATATCAGTAATACACGGAATGTAAACTTGGCTACACAGGAACTGAATTACAGAACAGAACAGGGTCTCAAATTTAGAAAACCAACTTATGCTTGTTTAAGGGTAAAGGTGAGTTGGGGTGCTGCATAAAACCAGAGATTGAAATGAGCACAGATAAAGTTCCTTAAGCCAAATATGGAATAGACAAGAGCTACTCCTTGCTCAACGAAATGGACTCAACACCGCATATTAAACGCCTAAGAATGTACCTGACTCTTAAGTATCTTAAAACCTATGGATTGCTATGTCTCCGAAAGAGAATCAAGCATGTGTACAGGGACATAAACGCAGCAGTGATAGGATTGGAGAGGTTCGGTGAGCAAATGAAGACCCTTTGAAGTCATATTGCATGGTACCCATTCCACGGGTTTCAACTACCCAGGTTTAAGGCATTCTTCCTTCAGCTAAAACATGCATGTGGAACCTAGAGTATGATCAACCATGTGATCGGGAGACGTGTTCAAATATGTCTCAGTTTTCGTACCCTGGTACTCGGGTGCAACATTCCAGACGCTTTACTAACACTCTCCCCACTTGGAGAGTCAGTCCCTTTAACCTCCTGTTTGGCCCAGTTTGCAATTTCTGCGGAAGATGAACAGGAATAACGAGAACCAATGAGAGACTAGCTGGAGGTGTCTGGACGGGCAAATTTAACTCTCATTTCCCACCAGGAAGAGGAAATAACCAAAGGCTCAGCGTGCCGTGCCGGAACCAGATTAGGGCCTGAAGCCATCCTGCGGTGTTGCGGCCAGCTCACAAGAAAGCGAGTTGAAGAAAGGAGCTCAGGGGCACTGTAATTCACAAACCTGCAGAGTTATAAATGACAGCTATCGTCCAAAAATATACTGAAGTAAGGCTGCCAAGAGGACTTGAAAGCGGGGCAGAATTGCAGGAAACCGATTTCAGGAGGTAGACTGGAATTGCACTGAAAGCATAGGAAAAGAGGCAGAACGTCCACAATGATGCACTTGGCCAAAAAGGGCGTATGCGTTTTTTCCTGAATATATTCAGGAAAAAACGCATACGCCCTTTTTGGCCAACCAAGCAAGCTTGCAAAGGAAATCTGCACTACAATGAAGTCTCACTTCCCCCCGGTCAAAAGGGCCATCTGAAAAAAGTGTAAAATCCAGAAAGGCAGGACAGGCCATGGAGAACTGGGAGCCTTGTTATGCTGATGGGCGGGATGTAAATTGCCAACAGACACTCGGGAGAAGTGTATGGTGTTTCCTGAAACATCTAAAAAACAAAGCAACAGAGCCTAGGGCACTTCCACTTATGGTCCTATAGCTTAGGGAAATTAAAATCAAAAAGACACAGCCACCCCAATGTTTGGGACGCCTCTGTTTACAAGAACCTCGTTTACCGTACAAGTTCAATATCACAGAAAGTGAAAAATGGATAAAGAACTTGTGGTACTTACGTACAATGCAGTATCACTCAGCAGTGAAATCTATGTCATCAGGCCCGTAGCAGCACAATGAGTGGATTCAGGTACGATGATTCTAACTGAAATAAGTCACACAGAAAAAGAAACATCATAAGATATCAGTAATACACGGAATGTAAACTTGGCTACACAGGAACTGAATTACAGAACAGAACAGGGTCTCAAATTTAGAAAACCAACTTATGCTTGTTTAAGGGTAAAGGTGAGTTGGGGTGCTGCATAAAACCAGAGATTGAAATGAGCACAGATAAAGTTCCTTAAGCCAAATATGGAATAGACAAGAGCTACTCCTTGCTCAACGAAATGGACTCAACATCGCATATTAAACGCCTAAGAATGTACCTGACTCTTAAGTATCTTAAAACCTATGGATTGCTATGTCTCCGAAAGAGAATCAAGCATGTGTACAGGGACATAAACGCAGCAGTGATAGGATTGGAGAGGTTCGGTGAGCAAATGAAGACCCTTTGAAGTCATATTGCATGGTACCCATTCCACGGGTTTCAACTACCCAGGTTTAAGGTATTCTTCCTTCAGCTAAAACATGCATGTGGAACCTAGAGTATGATCAACCATGTGATCGGGAGACGTGTTCAAATATGTCTCAGTTTTCGTACCCTGGTACTCGGGTGCAACATTCCAGACGCTTTACTAACACTCTCCCGACTTGGAGAGTCAGTCCCTTTAACCTCCTGTTTGGCCCAGTTTGCAATTTCTGCGGAAGATGAACAGGAATAGCGAGAACCAATGAGAGACTAGCTGGAGGTGTCTGGACGGGCAAATTTAACTCTCATTTCCCACCAGGAAGAGGAAATAACCAAAGGCTCAGCGTGCCGTGCCGGAACCAGATTAGGGCCTGAAGCCATCCTGCGGTGTTGCGGCCAGCTCACAAGAAAGCGAGTTGAAGAAAGGAGCTCAGGGGCACTGTAATTCACAAACCTGCAGAGTTATAAATGACAGCTATCGTCCAAAAATATACTGATGTAAGGCTGCCAAGAGGACTTGAAAGCGGGGCAGAATTGCAGGAAACCGATTTCAGGAGGTAGACTGGAATTGCATTGAAAGCATAGGAAAAGAGGCAGAACGTCCACAATGATGCACTTGGCCAAAAAGGGCGTATGCGTTTTTTCCTGAATATATTCAGGAAAAAACGCATACGCCCTTTTTGGCCAACCAAGCAAGCTTGCAAAGGAAATCTGCACTACAATGAAGTCTCACTTCCCCCCGGTCAAAAGGGCCATCTGAAAAAAGTGTAAAATCCAGAAAGGCAGGACAGGCCATGGAGAACTGGGAGCCTTGTTATGCTGATGGGCGGGATGTAAACTGCCAACAGACACTCGGGAGAAGTTTATGGTGTTTCCTGAAACATCTAAAAAACAAAGCAACAGAGCCTAGGGCACTTCCACTTATGGTCCTATAGCTTAGGGAAATTAAAATCAAAAAGACACAGCCACCCCAATGTTTGGGACGCCTCTGTTTACAAGAACCTCGTTTACCGTACAAGTTCAATATCACAGAAAGTGAAAAATGGATAAAGAACTTGTGGTACTTACGTACAATGCAGTATCACTCAGCAGTGAAATCTATGTCATCAGGCCCGTAGCAGCACAATGAGTGGATTCAGGTACGATGATTCTAACTGAAATAAGTCACACAGAAAAAGAAACATCATAAGATATCAGTAATACACGGAATGTAAACTTGGCTACACAGGAACTGAATTACAGAACAGAACAGGGTCTCAAATTTAGAAAACCAACTTATGCTTGTTTAAGGGTAAAGGTGAGTTGGGGTGCTGCATAAAACCAGAGATTGAAATGAGCACAGATAAAGTTCCTTAAGCCAAATATGGAATAGACAAGAGCTACTCCTTGCTCAACGAAATGGACTCAACACCGCATATTAAACGCCTAAGAATGTACCTGACTCTTAAGTATCTTAAAACCTATGGATTGCTATGTCTCCGAAAGAGAATCAAGCATGTGTACAGGGACATAAACGCAGCAGTGATAGGATTGGAGAGGTTCGGTGAGCAAATGAAGACCCTTTGAAGTCATATTGCATGGTACCCATTCCACGGGTTTCAACTACCCAGGTTTAAGGTATTCTTCCTTCAGCTAAAACATGCATGTGGAACCTAGAGTATGATCAACCATGTGATCGGGAGACGTGTTCAAATATGTCTCAGTTTTCGTACCCTGGTACTCGGGTGCAACATTCCAGACGCTTTACTAACACTCTCCCCACTTGGAGAGTCAGTCCCTTTAACCTCCTGTTTGGCCCAGTTTGCAATTTCTGCGGAAGATGAACAGGAATAGCGAGAACCAATGAGAGACTAGCTGGAGGTGTCTGGACGGGCAAATTTAACTCTCATTTCCCACCAGGAAGAGGAAAGAACCAAAGGCTCAGCGTGCCGTGCCGGAACCAGATTAGGGCCTGAAGCCATCCTGCGGTGTTGCGGCCAGCTCACAAGAAAACGAGTTGAAGAAAGGAGCTCAGGGGCACTGTAATTCACAAACCTGCAGAGTTATAAATGACAGCTATCGTCCAAAAATATACTGAAGTAAGGCTGCCAAGAGGACTTGAAAGCGGGGCAGAATTGCAGGAAACCGATTTCAGGAGGTAGACTGGAATTGCATTGAAAGCATAGGAAAAGAGGCAGAACGTCCACAATGATGCACTTGGCCAAAAAGGGCGTATGCGTTTTTTCCTGAATATATTCAGGAAAAAACGCATACGCCCTTTTTGGCCAACCAAGCAAGCTTGCAAAGGAAATCTGCACTACAATGAAGTCTCACTTCCCCCCGGTCAAAAGGGCCATCTGAAAAAAGTGTAAAATCCAGAAAGGCAGGACAGGCCATGGAGAACTGGGAGCCTTGTTATGCTGATGGGCGGGATGTAAACTGCCAACAGACACTCGGGAGAAGTGTATGGTGTTTCCTGAAACATCTAAAAAACAAAGCAACAGAGCCTAGGGCACTTCCACTTATGGTCCTATAGCTTAGGGAAATTAAAATCAAAAAGACACAGCCACCCCAAAGTTTGGGACGCCTCTGTTTACAAGAACCTCGTTTACCGTACAAGTTCAATATCACAGAAAGTGAAAAATGGATAAAGAACTTGTGGTACTTACGTACAATGCAGTATCACTCAGCAGTGAAATCTATGTCATCAGGCCCGTAGCAGCACAATGAGTGGATTCAGGTACGATGATTCTAACTGAAATAAGTCACACAGAAAAAGAAACATCATAAGATATCAGTAATACACGGAATGTAAACTTGGCTACACAGGAACTGAATTACAGAACAGAACAGGGTCTCAAATTTAGAAAACCAACTTATGCTTGTTTAAGGGTAAAGGTGAGTTGGGGTGCTGCATAAAACCAGAGATTGAAATGAGCACAGATAAAGTTCCTTAAGCCAAATATGGAATAGACAAGAGCTACTCCTTGCTCAACGAAATGGACTCAACACCGCATATTAAACGCCTAAGAATGTACCTGACTCTTAAGTATCTTAAAACCTATGGATTGCTATGTCTCCGAAAGAGAATCAAGCATGTGTACAGGGACATAAACGCAGCAGTGATAGGATTGGAGAGGTTCGGTGAGCAAATGAAGACCCTTTGAAGTCATATTGCATGGTACCCATTCCACGGGTTTCAACTACCCAGGTTTAAGGTATTCTTCCTTCAGCTAAAACATGCATGTGGAACCTAGAGTATGATCAACCATGTGATCGGGAGACGTGTTCAAATATGTCTCAGTTTTCGTACCCTGGTACTCGGGTGCAACATTCCAGACGCTTTACTAACACTCTCCCGACTTGGAGAGTCAGTCCCTTTAACCTCCTGTTTGGCCCAGTTTGCAATTTCTGCGGAAGATGAACAGGAATAGCGAGAACCAATGAGAGACTAGCTGGAGGTGGCTGGACGGGCAAATTTAACTCTCATTTCCCACCAGGAAGAGGAAATAACCAAAGGCTCAGCGTGCCGTGCCGGAACCAGATTAGGGCCTGAAGCCATCCTGCGGTGTTGCGGCCAGCTCACAAGAAAACGAGTTGAAGAAAGGAGCTCAGGGGCACTGTAATTCACAAACCTGCAGAGTTATAAATGACAGCTATCGTCCAAAAATATACTGAAGTAAGGCTGCCAAGAGGACTTGAAAGCGGGGCAGAATTGCAGGAAACCGATTTCAGGAGGTAGACTGGAATTGCATTGAAAGCATAGGAAAAGAGGCAGAACGTCCACAATGATGCACTTGGCCAAAAAGGGCGTATGCGTTTTTTCCTGAATATATTCAGGAAAAAACGCATACGCCCTTTTTGGCCAACCAAGCAAGCTTGCAAAGGAAATCTGCACTACAATGAAGTCTCACTTCCCCCCGGTCAAAAGGGCCATCTGAAAAAAGTGTAAAATCCAGAAAGGCAGGACAGGCCATGGAGAACTGGGAGCCTTGTTATGCTGATGGGCGGGATGTAAACTGCCAACAGACACTCGGGAGAAGTGTATGGTGTTTCCTGAAACATCTAAAAAACAAAGCAACAGAGCCTAGGGCACTTCCACTTATGGTCCTATAGCTTAGGGAAATTAAAATCAAAAAGACACAGCCACCCCAATGTTTGGGACGCCTCTGTTTACAAGAACCTCGTTTACCGTACAAGTTCAATATCACAGAAAGTGAAAAATGGATAAAGAACTTGTGGTACTTACGTACAATGCAGTATCACTCAGCAGTGAAATCTATGTCATCAGGCCCGTAGCAGCACAATGAGTGGATTCAGGTACGATGATTCTAACTGAAATAAGTCACACAGAAAAAGAAACATCATAAGATATCAGTAATACACGGAATGTAAACTTGGCTACACAGGAACTGAATTACAGAACAGAACAGGGTCTCAAATTTAGAAAACCAACTTATGCTTGTTTAAGGGTAAAGGTGAGTTGGGGTGCTGCATAAAACCAGAGATTGAAATGAGCACAGATAAAGTTCCTTAAGCCAAATATGGAATAGACAAGAGCTACTCCTTGCTCAACGAAATGGACTCAACACCGCATATTAAACGCCTAAGAATGTACCTGACTCTTAAGTATCTTAAAACCTATGGATTGCTATGTCTCCGAAAGAGAATCAAGCATGTGTACAGGGACATAAACGCAGCAGTGATAGGATTGGAGAGGTTCGGTGAGCAAATGAAGACCCTTTGAAGTCATATTGCATGGTACCCATTCCACGGGTTTCAACTACCCAGGTTTAAGGTATTCTTCCTTCAGCTAAAACATGCATGTGGAACCTAGAGTATGATCAACCATGTGATCGGGAGACGTGTTCAAATATGTCTCAGTTTTCGTACCCTGGTACTCGGGTGCAACATTCCAGACGCTTTACTAACACTCTCCCCACTTGGAGAGTCAGTCCCTTTAACCTCCTGTTTGGCCCAGTTTGCAATTTCTGCGGAAGATGAACAGGAATAGCGAGAACCAATGAGAGACTAGCTGGAGGTGTCTGGACGGGCAAATTTAACTCTCATTTCCCACCAGGAAGAGGAAAGAACCAAAGGCTCAGCGTGCCGTGCCGGAACCAGATTAGGGCCTGAAGCCATCCTGCGGTGTTGCGGCCAGCTCACAAGAAAACGAGTTGAAGAAAGGAGCTCAGGGGCACTGTAATTCACAAACCTGCAGAGTTATAAATGACAGCTATCGTCCAAAAATATACTGAAGTAAGGCTGCCAAGAGGACTTGAAAGCGGGGCAGAATTGCAGGAAACCGATTTCAGGAGGTAGACTGGAATTGCATTGAAAGCATAGGAAAAGAGGCAGAACGTCCACAATGATGCACTTGGCCAAAAAGGGCGTATGCGTTTTTTCCTGAATATATTCAGGAAAAAACGCATACGCCCTTTTTGGCCAACCAAGCAAGCTTGCAAAGGAAATCTGCACTACAATGAAGTCTCACTTCCCCCCGGTCAAAAGGGCCATCTGAAAAAAGTGTAAAATCCAGAAAGGCAGGACAGGCCATGGAGAACTGGGAGCCTTGTTATGCTGATGGGCGGGATGTAAACTGCCAACAGACACTCGGGAGAAGTGTATGGTGTTTCCTGAAACATCTAAAAAACAAAGCAACAGAGCCTAGGGCACTTCCACTTATGGTCCTATAGCTTAGGGAAATTAAAATCAAAAAGACACAGCCACCCCAATGTTTGGGACGCCTCTGTTTACAAGAACCTCGTTTACCGTACAAGTTCAATATCACAGAAAGTGAAAAATGGATAAAGAACTTGTGGTACTTACGTACAATGCAGTATCACTCAGCAGTGAAATCTATGTCATCAGGCCCGTAGCAGCACAATGAGTGGATTCAGGTACGATGATTCTAACTGAAATAAGTCACACAGAAAAAGAAACATCATAAGATATCAGTAATACACGGAATGTAAACTTGGCTACACAGGAACTGAATTACAGAACAGAACAGGGTCTCAAATTTAGAAAACCAACTTATGCTTGTTTAAGGGTAAAGGTGAGTTGGGGTGCTGCATAAAACCAGAGATTGAAATGAGCACAGATAAAGTTCCTTAAGCCAAATATGGAATAGACAAGAGCTACTCCTTGCTCAACGAAATGGACTCAACACCGCATATTAAACGCCTAAGAATGTACCTGACTCTTAAGTATCTTAAAACCTATGGATTGCTATGTCTCCGAAAGAGAATCAAGCATGTGTACAGGGACATAAACGCAGCAGTGATAGGATTGGAGAGGTTCGGTGAGCAAATGAAGACCCTTTGAAGTCATATTGCATGGTACCCATTCCACGGGTTTCAACTACCCAGGTTTAAGGTATTCTTCCTTCAGCTAAAACATGCATGTGGAACCTAGAGTATGATCAACCATGTGATCGGGAGACGTGTTCAAATATGTCTCAGTTTTCGTACCCTGGTACTCGGGTGCAACATTCCAGACGCTTTACTAACACTCTCCCGACTTGGAGAGTCAGTCCCTTTAACCTCCTGTTTGGCCCAGTTTGCAATTTCTGCGGAAGATGAACAGGAATAGCGAGAACCAATGAGAGACTAGCTGGAGGTGGCTGGACGGGCAAATTTAACTCTCATTTCCCACCAGGAAGAGGAAATAACCAAAGGCTCAGCGTGCCGTGCCGGAACCAGATTAGGGCCTGAAGCCATCCTGCGGTGTTGCGGCCAGCTCACAAGAAAACGAGTTGAAGAAAGGAGCTCAGGGGCACTGTAATTCACAAACCTGCAGAGTTATAAATGACAGCTATCGTCCAAAAATATACTGAAGTAAGGCTGCCAAGAGGACTTGAAAGCGGGGCAGAATTGCAGGAAACCGATTTCAGGAGGTAGACTGGAATTGCATTGAAAGCATAGGAAAAGAGGCAGAACGTCCACAATGATGCACTTGGCCAAAAAGGGCGTATGCGTTTTTTCCTGAATATATTCAGGAAAAAACGCATACGCCCTTTTTGGCCAACCAAGCAAGCTTGCAAAGGAAATCTGCACTACAATGAAGTCTCACTTCCCCCCGGTCAAAAGGGCCATCTGAAAAAAGTGTAAAATCCAGAAAGGCAGGACAGGCCATGGAGAACTGGGAGCCTTGTTATGCTGATGGGCGGGATGTAAACTGCCAACAGACACTCGGGAGAAGTGTATGGTGTTTCCTGAAACATCTAAAAAACAAAGCAACAGAGCCTAGGCCACTTCCACTTATGGTCCTATAGCTTAGGGAAATTAAAATCAAAAAGACACAGCCACCCCAATGTTTGGGACGCCTCTGTTTACAAGAACCTCGTTTACCGTACAAGTTCAATATCACAGAAAGTGAAAAATGGATAAAGAACTTGTGGTACTTACGTACAATGCAGTATCACTCAGCAGTGAAATCTATGTCATCAGGCCCGTAGCAGCACAATGAGTGGATTCAGGTACGATGATTCTAACTGAAATAAGTCACACAGAAAAAGAAACATCATAAGATATCAGTAATACACGGAATGTAAACTTGGCTACACAGGAACTGAATTACAGAACAGAACAGGGTCTCAAATTTAGAAAACCAACTTATGCTTGTTTAAGGGTAAAGGTGAGTTGGGGTGCTGCATAAAACCAGAGATTGAAATGAGCACAGATAAAGTTCCTTAAGCCAAATATGGAATAGACAAGAGCTACTCCTTGCTCAACGAAATGGACTCAACACCGCATATTAAACGCCTAAGAATGTACCTGACTCTTAAGTATCTTAAAACCTATGGATTGCTATGTCTCCGAAAGAGAATCAAGCATGTGTACAGGGACATAAACGCAGCAGTGATAGGATTGGAGAGGTTCGGTGAGCAAATGAAGACCCTTTGAAGTCATATTGCATGGTACCCATTCCACGGGTTTCAACTACCCAGGTTTAAGGTATTCTTCCTTCAGCTAAAACATGCATGTGGAACCTAGAGTATGATCAACCATGTGATCGGGAGACGTGTTCAAATATGTCTCAGTTTTCGTACCCTGGTACTCGGGTGCAACATTCCAGACGCTTTACTAACACTCTCCCGACTTGGAGAGTCAGTCCCTTTAACCTCCTGTTTGGCCCAGTTTGCAATTTCTGCGGAAGATGAACAGGAATAGCGAGAACCAATGAGAGACTAGCTGGAGGTGTCTGGACGGGCAAATTTAACTCTCATTTCCCACCAGGAAGAGGAAATAACCAAAGGCTCAGCGTGCCGTGCCGGAACCAGATTAGGGCCTGAAGCCATCCTGCGGTGTTGCGGCCAGCTCACAAGAAAGCGAGTTGAAGAAAGGAGCTCAGGGGCACTGTAATTCACAAACCTGCAGAGTTATAAATGACAGCTATCGTCCAAAAATATACTGAAGTAAGGCTGCCAAGAGGACTTGAAAGCGGGGCAGAATTGCAGGAAACCGATTTCAGGAGGTAGACTGGATTTGCATTGAAAGCATAGGAAAAGAGGCAGAACGTCCACAATGATGCACTTGGCCAAAAAGGGCGTATGCGTTTTTTCCTGAATATATTCAGGAAAAAACGCATACGCCCTTTTTGGCCAACCAAGCAAGCTTGCAAAGGAAATCTGCACTACAATGAAGTCTCACTTCCCCCCGGTCAAAAGGGCCATCTGAAAAAAGTGTAAAATCCAGAAAGGCAGGACAGGCCATGGAGAACTGGGAGCCTTGTTATGCTGATGGGCGGGATGTAAACTGCCAACAGACACTCGGGAGAAGTGTATGGTGTTTCCTGAAACATCTAAAAAACAAAGCAACAGAGCCTAGGGCACTTCCACTTATGGTCCTATAGCTTAGGGAAATTAAAATCAAAAAGACACAGCCACCCCAATGTTTGGGACGCCTCTGTTTACAAGAACCTCGTTTACCGTACAAGTTCAATATCACAGAAAGTGAAAAATGGATAAAGAACTTGTGGTACTTACGTACAATGCAGTATCACTCAGCAGTGAAATCTATGTCATCAGGCCCGTAGCAGCACAATGAGTGGATTCAGGTACGATGATTCTAACTGAAATAAGTCACACAGAAAAAGAAACATCATAAGATATCAGTAATACACGGAATGTAAACTTGGCTACACAGGAACTGAATTACAGAACAGAACAGGGTCTCAAATTTAGAAAACCAACTTATGCTTGTTTAAGGGTAAAGGTGAGTTGGGGTGCTGCATAAAACCAGAGATTGAAATGAGCACAGATAAAGTTCCTTAAGCCAAATATGGAATAGACAAGAGCTACTCCTTGCTCAACGAAATGGACTCAACACCGCATATTAAACGCCTAAGAATGTACCTGACTCTTAAGTATCTTAAAACCTATGGATTGCTATGTCTCCGAAAGAGAATCAAGCATGTGTACAGGGACATAAACGCAGCAGTGATAGGATTGGAGAGGTTCGGTGAGCAAATGAAGACCCTTTGAAGTCATATTGCATGGTACCCATTCCACGGGTTTCAACTACCCAGGTTTAAGGTATTCTTCCTTCAGCTAAAACATGCATGTGGAACCTAGAGTATGATCAACCATGTGATCGGGAGACGTGTTCAAATATGTCTCAGTTTTCGTACCCTGGTACTCGGGTGCAACATTCCAGACGCTTTACTAACACTCTCCCCACTTGGAGAGTCAGTCCCTTTAACCTCCTGTTTGGCCCAGTTTGCAATTTCTGCGGAAGATGAACAGGAATAGCGAGAACCAATGAGAGACTAGCTGGAGGTGTCTGGACGGGCAAATTTAACTCTCATTTCCCACCAGGAAGAGGAAAGAACCAAAGGCTCAGCGTGCCGTGCCGGAACCAGATTAGGGCCTGAAGCCATCCTGCGGTGTTGCGGCCAGCTCACAAGAAAACGAGTTGAAGAAAGGAGCTCAGGGGCACTGTAATTCACAAACCTGCAGAGTTATAAATGACAACTATCGTCCAAAAATATACTGAAGTAAGGCTGCCAAGAGGACTTGAAAGCGGGGCAGAATTGCAGGAAACCGATTTCAGGAGGTAGACTGGAATTGCATTGAAAGCATAGGAAAAGAGGCAGAACGTCCACAATGATGCACTTGGCCAAAAAGGGCGTATGCGTTTTTTCCTGAATATATTCAGGAAAAAACGCATACGCCCTTTTTGGCCAACCAAGCAAGCTTGCAAAGGAAATCTGCACTACAATGAAGTCTCACTTCCCCCCGGTCAAAAGGGCCATCTGAAAAAAGTGTAAAATCCAGAAAGGCAGGACAGGCCATGGAGAACTGGGAGCCTTGTTATGCTGATGGGCGGGATGTAAACTGCCAACAGACACTCGGGAGAAGTGTATGGTGTTTCCTGAAACATCTAAAAAACAAAGCAACAGAGCCTAGGGCACTTCCACTTATGGTCCTATAGCTTAGGGAAATTAAAATCAAAAAGACACAGCCACCCCAATGTTTGGGACGCCTCTGTTTACAAGAACCTCGTTTACCGTACAAGTTCAATATCACAGAAAGTGAAAAATGGATAAAGAACTTGTGGTACTTACGTACAATGCAGTATCACTCAGCAGTGAAATCTATGTCATCAGGCCCGTAGCAGCACAATGAGTGGATTCAGGTACGATGATTCTAACTGAAATAAGTCACACAGAAAAAGAAACATCATAAGATATCAGTAATACACGGAATGTAAACTTGGCTACACAGGAACTGAATTACAGAACAGAACAGGGTCTCAAATTTAGAAAACCAACTTATGCTTGTTTAAGGGTAAAGGTGAGTTGGGGTGCTGCATAAAACCAGAGATTGAAATGAGCACAGATAAAGTTCCTTAAGCCAAATATGGAATAGACAAGAGCTACTCCTTGCTCAACGAAATGGACTCAACACCGCATATTAAACGCCTAAGAATGTACCTGACTCTTAAGTATCTTAAAACCTATGGATTGCTATGTCTCCGAAAGAGAATCAAGCATGTGTACAGGGACATAAACGCAGCAGTGATAGGATTGGAGAGGTTCGGTGAGCAAATGAAGACCCTTTGAAGTCATATTGCATGGTACCCATTCCACGGGTTTCAACTACCCAGGTTTAAGGTATTCTTCCTTCAGCTAAAACATGCATGTGGAACCTAGAGTATGATCAACCATGTGATCGGGAGACGTGTTCAAATATGTCTCAGTTTTCGTACCCTGGTACTCGGGTGCAACATTCCAGACGCTTTACTAACACTCTCCCGACTTGGAGAGTCAGTCCCTTTAACCTCCTGTTTGGCCCAGTTTGCAATTTCTGCGGAAGATGAACAGGAATAGCGAGAACCAATGAGAGACTAGCTGGAGGTGTCTGGACGGGCAAATTTAACTCTCATTTCCCACCAGGAAGAGGAAATAACCAAAGGCTCAGCGTGCCGTGCCGGAACCAGATTAGGGCCTGAAGCCATCCTGCGGTGTTGCGGCCAGCTCACAAGAAAGCGAGTTGAAGAAAGGAGCTCAGGGGCACTGTAATTCACAAACCTGCAGAGTTATAAATGACAGCTATCGTCCAAAAATATACTGAAGTAAGGCTGCCAAGAGGACTTGAAAGCGGGGCAGAATTGCAGGAAACCGATTTCAGGAGGTAGACTGGAATTGCATCGAAAGCATAGGAAAAGAGGCAGAACGTCCACAATGATGCACTTGGCCAAAAAGGGCGTATGCGTTTTTTCCTGAATATATTCAGGAAAAAACGCATACGCCCTTTTTGGCCAACCAAGCAAGCTTGCAAAGGAAATCTGCACTACAATGAAGTCTCACTTCCCCCCGGTCAAAAGGGCCATCTGAAAAAAGTGTAAAATCCAGAAAGGCAGGACAGGCCATGGAGAACTGGGAGCCTTGTTATGCTGATGGGCGGGATGTAAATTGCCAACAGACACTTGGGAGAAGTGTATGGTGTTTCCTGAAACATCTAAAAAACAAAGCAACAGAGCCTAGGGCACTTCCACTTATGGTCCTATAGCTTAGGGAAATTAAAATCAAAAAGACACAGCCACCCCAATGTTTGGGACGCCTCTGTTTACAAGAACCTCGTTTACCGTACAAGTTCAATATCACAGAAAGTGAAAAATGGATAAAGAACTTGTGGTACTTACGTACAATGCAGTATCACTCAGCAGTGAAATCTATGTCATCAGGCCCGTAGCAGCACAATGAGTGGATTCAGGTACGATGATTCTAACTGAAATAAGTCACACAGAAAAAGAAACATCATAAGATATCAGTAATACACGGAATGTAAACTTGGCTACACAGGAACTGAATTACAGAACAGAACAGGGTCTCAAATTTAGAAAACCAACTTATGCTTGTTTAAGGGTAAAGGTGAGTTGGGGTGCTGCATAAAACCAGAGATTGAAATGAGCACAGATAAAGTTCCTTAAGCCAAATATGGAATAGACAAGAGCTACTCCTTGCTCAACGAAATGGACTCAACATCGCATATTAAACGCCTAAGAATGTACCTGACTCTTAAGTATCTTAAAACCTATGGATTGCTATGTCTCCGAAAGAGAATCAAGCATGTGTACAGGGACATAAACGCAGCAGTGATAGGATTGGAGAGGTTCGGTGAGCAAATGAAGACCCTTTGAAGTCATATTGCATGGTACCCATTCCACGGGTTTCAACTACCCAGGTTTAAGGTATTCTTCCTTCAGCTAAAACATGCATGTGGAACCTAGAGAATGATCAACCATGTGATCGGGAGACGTGTTCAAATATGTCTCAGTTTTCGTACCCTGGTACTCGGGTGCAACATTCCAGACGCTTTACTAACACTCTCCCGACTTGGAGAGTCAGTCCCTTTAACCTCCTGTTTGGCCCAGTTTGCAATTTCTGCGGAAGATGAACAGGAATAGCGAGAACCAATGAGAGACTAGCTGGAGGTGTCTGGACGGGCAAATTTAACTCTCATTTCCCACCAGGAAGAGGAAATAACCAAAGGCTCAGCGTGCCGTGCCGGAACCAGATTAGGGCCTGAAGCCATCCTGCGGTGTTGCGGCCAGCTCACAAGAAAGCGAGTTGAAGAAAGGAGCTCAGGGGCACTGTAATTCACAAACCTGCAGAGTTATAAATGACAGCTATCGTCCAAAAATATACTGAAGTAAGGCTGCCAAGAGGACTTGAAAGCGGGGCAGAATTGCAGGAAACCGATTTCAGGAGGTAGACTGGAATTGCATTGAAAGCATAGGAAAAGAGGCAGAACGTCCACAATGATGCACTTGGCCAAAAAGGGCGTATGCGTTTTTTCCTGAATATATTCAGGAAAAAACGCATACGCCCTTTTTGGCCAACCAAGCAAGCTTGCAAAGGAAATCTGCACTACAATGAAGTCTCACTTCCCCCCGGTCAAAAGGGCCATCTGAAAAAAGTGTAAAATCCAGAAAGGCAGGACAGGCCATGGAGAACTGGGAGCCTTGTTATGCTGATGGGCGGGATGTAAACTGCCAACAGACACTCGGGAGAAGTGTATGGTGTTTCCTGAAACATCTAAAAAACAAAGCAACAGAGCCTAGGCCACTTCCACTTATGGTCCTATAGCTTAGGGAAATTAAAATCAAAAAGACACAGCCACCCCAATGTTTGGGACGCCTCTGTTTACAAGAACCTCGTTTACCGTACAAGTTCAATATCACAGAAAGTGAAAAATGGATAAAGAACTTGTGGTACTTACGTACAATGCAGTATCACTCAGCAGTGAAATCTATGTCATCAGGCCCGTAGCAGCACAATGAGTGGATTCAGGTACGATGATTCTAACTGAAATAAGTCACACAGAAAAAGAAACATCATAAGATATCAGTAATACACGGAATGTAAACTTGGCTACACAGGAACTGAATTACAGAACAGAACAGGGTCTCAAATTTAGAAAACCAACTTATGCTTGTTTAAGGGTAAAGGTGAGTTGGGGTGCTGCATAAAACCAGAGATTGAAATGAGCACAGATAAAGTTCCTTAAGCCAAATATGGAATAGACAAGAGCTACTCCTTGCTCAACGAAATGGACTCAACACCGCATATTAAACGCCTAAGAATGTACCTGACTCTTAAGTATCTTAAAACCTATGGATTGCTATGTCTCCGAAAGAGAATCAAGCATGTGTACAGGGACATAAACGCAGCAGTGATAGGATTGGAGAGGTTCGGTGAGCAAATGAAGACCCTTTGAAGTCATATTGCATGGTACCCATTCCACGGGTTTCAACTACCCAGGTTTAAGGTATTCTTCCTTCAGCTAAAACATGCATGTGGAACCTAGAGTATGATCAACCATGTGATCGGGAGACGTGTTCAAATATGTCTCAGTTTTCGTACCCTGGTACTCGGGTGCAACATTCCAGACGCTTTACTAACACTCTCCCCACTTGGAGAGTCAGTCCCTTTAACCTCCTGTTTGGCCCAGTTTGCAATTTCTGTGGAAGATGAACAGGAATAGCGAGAACCAATGAGAGACTAGCTGGAGGTGTCTGGACGGGCAAATTTAACTCTCATTTCCCACCAGGAAGAGGAAAGAACCAAAGGCTCAGCGTGCCGTGCCGGAACCAGATTAGGGCCTGAAGCCATCCTGCGGTGTTGCGGCCAGCTCACAAGAAAACGAGTTGAAGAAAGGAGCTCAGGGGCACTGTAATTCACAAACCTGCAGAGTTATAAATGACAACTATCGTCCAAAAATATACTGAAGTAAGGCTGCCAAGAGGACTTGAAAGCGGGGCAGAATTGCAGGAAACCGATTTCAGGAGGTAGACTGGAATTGCATTGAAAGCATAGGAAAAGAGGCAGAACGTCCACAATGATGCACTTGGCCAAAAAGGGCGTATGCGTTTTTTCCTGAATATATTCAGGAAAAAACGCATACGCCCTTTTTGGCCAACCAAGCAAGCTTGCAAAGGAAATCTGCACTACAATGAAGTCTCACTTCCCCCTGGTCAAAAGGGCCATCTGAAAAAAGTGTAAAATCCAGAAAGGCAGGACAGGCCATGGAGAACTGGGAGCCTTGTTATGCTGATGGGCGGGATGTAAACTGCCAACAGACACTCGGGAGAAGTGTATGGTGTTTCCTGAAACATCTAAAAAACAAAGCAACAGAGCCTAGGGCACTTCCACTTATGGTCCTATAGCTTAGGGAAATTAAAATCAAAAAGACACAGCCACCCCAATGTTTGGGACGCCTCTGTTTACAAGAACCTCGTTTACCGTACAAGTTCAATATCACAGAAAGTGAAAAATGGATAAAGAACTTGTGGTACTTACGTACAATGCAGTATCACTCAGCAGTGAAATCTATGTCATCAGGCCCGTAGCAGCACAATGAGTGGATTCAGGTACGATGATTCTAACTGAAATAAGTCACACAGAAAAAGAAACATCATAAGATATCAGTAATACACGGAATGTAAACTTGGCTACACAGGAACTGAATTACAGAACAGAACAGGGTCTCAAATTTAGAAAACCAACTTATGCTTGTTTAAGGGTAAAGGTGAGTTGGGGTGCTGCATAAAACCAGAGATTGAAATGAGCACAGATAAAGTTCCTTAAGCCAAATATGGAATAGACAAGAGCTACTCCTTGCTCAACGAAATGGACTCAACACCGCATATTAAACGCCTAAGAATGTACCTGACTCTTAAGTATCTTAAAACCTATGGATTGCTATGTCTCCGAAAGAGAATCAAGCATGTGTACAGGGACATAAACGCAGCAGTGATAGGATTGGAGAGGTTCGGTGAGCAAATGAAGACCCTTTGAAGTCATATTGCATGGTACCCATTCCACGGGTTTCAACTACCCAGGTTTAAGGTATTCTTCCTTCAGCTAAAACATGCATGTGGAACCTAGAGTATGATCAACCATGTGATCGGGAGACGTGTTCAAATATGTCTCAGTTTTCGTACCCTGGTACTCGGGTGCAACATTCCAGACGCTTTACTAACACTCTCCCGACTTGGAGAGTCAGTCCCTTTAACCTCCTGTTTGGCCCAGTTTGCAATTTCTGCGGAAGATGAACAGGAATAGCGAGAACCAATGAGAGACTAGCTGGAGGTGGCTGGACGGGCAAATTTAACTCTCATTTCCCACCAGGAAGAGGAAATAACCAAAGGCTCAGCGTGCCGTGCCGGAACCAGATTAGGGCCTGAAGCCATCCTGCGGTGTTGCGGCCAGCTCACAAGAAAACGAGTTGAAGAAAGGAGCTCAGGGGCACTGTAATTCACAAACCTGCAGAGTTATAAATGACAGCTATCGTCCAAAAATATACTGAAGTAAGGCTGCCAAGAGGACTTGAAAGCGGGGCAGAATTGCAGGAAACCGATTTCAGGAGGTAGACTGGAATTGCATTGAAAGCATAGGAAAAGAGGCAGAACGTCCACAATGATGCACTTGGCCAAAAAGGGCGTATGCGTTTTTTCCTGAATATATTCAGGAAAAAACGCATACGCCCTTTTTGGCCAACCAAGCAAGCTTGCAAAGGAAATCTGCACTACAATGAAGTCTCACTTCCCCCCGGTCAAAAGGGCCATCTGAAAAAAGTGTAAAATCCAGAAAGGCAGGACAGGCCATGGAGAACTGGGAGCCTTGTTATGCTGATGGGCGGGATGTAAACTGCCAACAGACACTCGGGAGAAGTGTATGGTGTTTCCTGAAACATCTAAAAAACAAAGCAACAGAGCCTAGGCCACTTCCACTTATGGTCCTATAGCTTAGGGAAATTAAAATCAAAAAGACACAGCCACCCCAATGTTTGGGACGCCTCTGTTTACAAGAACCTCGTTTACCGTACAAGTTCAATATCACAGAAAGTGAAAAATGGATAAAGAACTTGTGGTACTTACGTACAATGCAGTATCACTCAGCAGTGAAATCTATGTCATCAGGCCCGTAGCAGCACAATGAGTGGATTCAGGTACGATGATTCTAACTGAAATAAGTCACACAGAAAAAGAAACATCATAAGATATCAGTAATACACGGAATGTAAACTTGGCTACACAGGAACTGAATTACAGAACAGAACAGGGTCTCAAATTTAGAAAACCAACTTATGCTTGTTTAAGGGTAAAGGTGAGTTGGGGTGCTGCATAAAACCAGAGATTGAAATGAGCACAGATAAAGTTCCTTAAGCCAAATATGGAATAGACAAGAGCTACTCCTTGCTCAACGAAATGGACTCAACACCGCATATTAAACGCCTAAGAATGTACCTGACTCTTAAGTATCTTAAAACCTATGGATTGCTATGTCTCCGAAAGAGAATCAAGCATGTGTACAGGGACATAAACGCAGCAGTGATAGGATTGGAGAGGTTCGGTGAGCAAATGAAGACCCTTTGAAGTCATATTGCATGGTACCCATTCCACGGGTTTCAACTACCCAGGTTTAAGGTATTCTTCCTTCAGCTAAAACATGCATGTGGAACCTAGAGTATGATCAACCATGTGATCGGGAGACGTGTTCAAATATGTCTCAGTTTTCGTACCCTGGTACTCGGGTGCAACATTCCAGACGCTTTACTAACACTCTCCCGACTTGGAGAGTCAGTCCCTTTAACCTCCTGTTTGGCCCAGTTTGCAATTTCTGCGGAAGATGAACAGGAATAGCGAGAACCAATGAGAGACTAGCTGGAGGTGTCTGGACGGGCAAATTTAACTCTCATTTCCCACCAGGAAGAGGAAATAACCAAAGGCTCAGCGTGCCGTGCCGGAACCAGATTAGGGCCTGAAGCCATCCTGCGGTGTTGCGGCCAGCTCACAAGAAAGCGAGTTGAAGAAAGGAGCTCAGGGGCACTGTAATTCACAAACCTGCAGAGTTATAAATGACAGCTATCGTCCAAAAATATACTGAAGTAAGGCTGCCAAGAGGACTTGAAAGCGGGGCAGAATTGCAGGAAACCGATTTCAGGAGGTAGACTGGATTTGCATTGAAAGCATAGGAAAAGAGGCAGAACGTCCACAATGATGCACTTGGCCAAAAAGGGCGTATGCGTTTTTTCCTGAATATATTCAGGAAAAAACGCATACGCCCTTTTTGGCCAACCAAGCAAGCTTGCAAAGGAAATCTGCACTACAATGAAGTCTCACTTCCCCACGGTCAAAAGGGCCATCTGAAAAAAGTGTAAAATCCAGAAAGGCAGGACAGGCCATGGAGAACTGGGAGCCTTGTTATGCTGATGGGCGGGATGTAAACTGCCAACAGACACTCGGGAGAAGTGTATGGTGTTTCCTGAAACATCTAAAAAACAAAGCAACAGAGCCTAGGCCACTTCCACTTATGGTCCTATAGCTTAGGGAAATTAAAATCAAAAAGACACAGCCACCCCAATGTTTGGGACGCCTCTGTTTACAAGAACCTCGTTTACCGTACAAGTTCAATATCACAGAAAGTGAAAAATGGATAAAGAACTTGTGGTACTTACGTACAATGCAGTATCACTCAGCAGTGAAATCTATGCCATCAGGCCCGTAGCAGCACAATGAGTGGATTCAGGTACGATGATTCTAACTGAAATAAGTCACACAGAAAAAGAAACATCATAAGATATCAGTAATACACGGAATGTAAACTTGGCTACACAGGAACTGAATTACAGAACAGAACAGGGTCTCAAATTTAGAAAACCAACTTATGCTTGTTTAAGGGTAAAGGTGAGTTGGGGTGCTGCATAAAACCAGAGATTGAAATGAGCACAGATAAAGTTCCTTAAGCCAAATATGGAATAGACAAGAGCTACTCCTTGCTCAACGAAATGGACTCAACACCGCATATTAAATGCCTAAGAATGTACCTGACTCTTAAGTATCTTAAAACCTATGGATTGCTATGTCTCCGAAAGAGAATCAAGCATGTGTACAGGGACATAAACGCAGCAGTGATAGGATTGGAGAGGTTCGGTGAGCAAATGAAGACCCTTTGAAGTCATATTGCATGGTACCCATTCCACGGTTTTCAACTACCCAGGTTTAAGGCATTCTTCCTTCAGCTAAAACATGCATGTGGAACCTAGAGTATGATCAACCATGTGATCGGGAGACGTGTTCAAATATGTCTCAGTTTTCGTACCCTGGTACTCGGGTGCAACATTCCAGACGCTTTACTAACACTCTCCCGACTTGGAGAGTCAGTCCCTTTAACCTCCTGTTTGGCCCAGTTTGCAATTTCTGCGGAAGATGAACAGGAATAGCGAGAACCAATGAGAGACTAGCTGGAGGTGTCTGGACGGGCAAATTTAACTCTCATTTCCCACCAGGAAGAGGAAATAACCAAAGGCTCAGCGTGCCGTGCCGGAACCAGATTAGGGCCTGAAGCCATCCTGCGGTGTTGCGGCCAGCTCACAAGAAAACGAGTTGAAGAAAGGAGCTCAGGGGCACTGTAATTCACAAACCTGCAGAGTTATAAATGACAACTATCGTCCAAAAATATACTGAAGTAAGGCTGCCAAGAGGACTTGAAAGCGGGGCAGAATTGCAGGAAACCGATTTCAGGAGGTAGACTGGAATTGCATTGAAAGCATAGGAAAAGAGGCAGAACGTCCACAATGATGCACTTGGCCAAAAAGGGCGTATGCGTTTTTTCCTGAATATATTCAGGAAAAAACGCATACGCCCTTTTTGGCCAACCAAGCAAGCTTGCAAAGGAAATCTGCACTACAATGAAGTCTCACTTCCCCCCGGTCAAAAGGGCCATCTGAAAAAAGTGTAAAATCCAGAAAGGCAGGACAGGCCATGGAGAACTGGGAGCCTTGTTATGCTGATGGGCGGGATGTAAACTGCCAACAGACACTCGGGAGAAGTGTATGCTGTTTCCTGAAACATCTAAAAAACAAAGCAACAGAGCCTAGGGCACTTCCACTTATGGTCCTATAGCTTAGGGAAATTAAAATCAAAAAGACACAGCCACCCCAATGTTTGGGACGCCTCTGTTTACAAGAACCTCGTTTACCGTACAAGTTCAATATCACAGAAAGTGAAAAATGGATAAAGAACTTGTGGTACTTACGAACAATGCAGTATCACTCAGCAGTGAAATCTATGTCATCAGGCCCGTAGCAGCACAATGAGTGGATTCAGGTACGATGATTCTAACTGAAATAAGTCACACAGAAAAAGAAACATCATAAGATATCAGTAATACACGGAATGTAAACTTGGCTACACAGGAACTGAATTACAGAACAGAACAGGGTCTCAAATTTAGAAAACCAACTTATGCTTGTTTAAGGGTAAAGGTGAGTTGGGGTGCTGCATAAAACCAGAGATTGAAATGAGCACAGATAAAGTTCCTTAAGCCAAATATGGAATAGACAAGAGCTACTCCTTGCTCAACGAAATGGACTCAACACCGCATATTAAACGCCTAAGAATGTACCTGACTCTTAAGTATCTTAAAACCTATGGATTGCTATGTCTCCGAAAGAGAATCAAGCATGTGTACAGGGACATAAACGCAGCAGTGATAGGATTGGAGAGGTTCGGTGAGCAAATGAAGACCCTTTGAAGTCATATTGCATGGTACCCATTCCACGGGTTTCAACTACCCAGGTTTAAGGTATTCTTCCTTCAGCTAAAACATGCATGTGGAACCTAGAGTATGATCAACCATGTGATCGGGAGACGTGTTCAAATATGTCTCAGTTTTCGTACCCTGGTACTCGGGTGCAACATTCCAGACGCTTTACTAACACTCTCCCGACTTGGAGAGTCAGTCCCTTTAACCTCCTGTTTGGCCCAGTTTGCAATTTCTGCGGAAGATGAACAGGAATAGCGAGAACCAATGAGAGACTAGCTGGAGGTGTCTGGACGGGCAAATTTAACTCTCATTTCCCACCAGGAAGAGGAAATAACCAAAGGCTCAGCGTGCCGTGCCGGAACCAGATTAGGGCCTGAAGCCATCCTGCGGTGTTGCGGCCAGCTCACAAGAAAGCGAGTTGAAGAAAGGAGCTCAGGGGCACTGTAATTCACAAACCTGCAGAGTTATAAATGACAGCTATCGTCCAAAAATATACTGAAGTAAGGCTGCCAAGAGGACTTGAAAGCGGGGCAGAATTGCAGGAAACCGATTTCAGGAGGTAGACTGGATTTGCATTGAAAGCATAGGAAAAGAGGCAGAACGTCCACAATGATGCACTTGGCCAAAAAGGGCGTATGCGTTTTTTCCTGAATATATTCAGGAAAAAACGCATACGCCCTTTTTGGCCAACCAAGCAAGCTTGCAAAGGAAATCTGCACTACAATGAAGTCTCACTTCCCCCCGGTCAAAAGGGCCATCTGAAAAAAGTGTAAAATCCAGAAAGGCAGGACAGGCCATGGAGAACTGGGAGCCTTGTTATGCTGATGGGCGGGATGTAAACTGCCAACAGACACTCGGGAGAAGTGTATGGTGTTTCCTGAAACATCTAAAAAACAAAGCAACAGAGCCTAGGGCACTTCCACTTATGGTCCTATAGCTTAGGGAAATTAAAATCAAAAAGACACAGCCACCCCAATGTTTGGGACGCCTCTGTTTACAAGAACCTCGTTTACCGTACAAGTTCAATATCACAGAAAGTGAAAAATGGATAAAGAACTTGTGGTACTTACGTACAATGCAGTATCACTCAGCAGTGAAATCTATGCCATCAGGCCCGTAGCAGCACAATGAGTGGATTCAGGTACGATGATTCTAACTGAAATAAGTCACACAGAAAAAGAAACATCATAAGATATCAGTAATACACGGAATGTAAACTTGGCTACACAGGAACTGAATTACAGAACAGAACAGGGTCTCAAATTTAGAAAACCAACTTATGCTTGTTTAAGGGTAAAGGTGAGTTGGGGTGCTGCATAAAACCAGAGATTGAAATGAGCACAGATAAAGTTCCTTAAGCCAAATATGGAATAGACAAGAGCTACTCCTTGCTCAACGAAATGGACTCAACACCGCATATTAAACGCCTAAGAATGTACCTGACTCTTAAGTATCTTAAAACCTATGGATTGCTATGTCTCCGAAAGAGAATCAAGCATGTGTACAGGGACATAAACGCAGCAGTGATAGGATTGGAGAGGTTCGGTGAGCAAATGAAGACCCTTTGAAGTCATATTGCATGGTACCCATTCCACGGGTTTCAACTACCCAGGTTTAAGGCATTCTTCCTTCAGCTAAAACATGCATGTGGAACCTAGAGTATGATCAACCATGTGATCGGGAGACGTGTTCAAATATGTCTCAGTTTTCGTACCCTGGTACTCGGGTGCAACATTCCAGACGCTTTACTAACACTCTCCCCACTTGGAGAGTCTGTCCCTTTAACCTCCTGTTTGGCCCAGTTTGCAATTTCTGCGGAAGATGAACAGGAATAGCGAGAACCAATGAGAGACTAGCTGGAGGTGTCTGGACGGGCAAATTTAACTCTCATTTCCCACCAGGAAGAGGAAATAACCAAAGGCTCAGCGTGCCGTGCCGGAACCAGATTAGGGCCTGAAGCCATCCTGCGGTGTTGCGGCCAGCTCACAAGAAAGCGAGTTGAAGAAAGGAGCTCAGGGGCACTGTAATTCACAAACCTGCAGAGTTATAAATGACAGCTATCGTCCAAAAATACACTGAAGTAAGGCTGCCAAGAGGACTTGAAAGCGGGGCAGAATTGCAGGAAACCGATTTCAGGAGGTAGACTGGAATTGCATTGAAAGCATAGGAAAAGAGGCAGAACGTCCACAATGATGCACTTGGCCAAAAAGGGCGTATGCGTTTTTTCCTGAATATATTCAGGAAAGAACGCATACGCCCTTTTTGGCCAACCAAGCAAGCTTGCAAAGGAAATCTGCACTACAATGAAGTCTCACTTCCCCCCGGTCAAAAGGGCCATCTGAAAAAAGTGTAAAATCCAGAAAGGCAGGACAGGCCATGGAGAACTGGGAGCCTTGTTATGCTGATGGGCGGGATGTAAACTGCCAACAGACACTCGGGAGAAGTGTATGGTGTTTCCTGAAACATCTAAAAAACAAAGCAACAGAGCCTAGGCCACTTCCACTTATGGTCCTATAGCTTAGGGAAATTAAAATCAAAAAGACACAGCCACCCCAATGTTTGGGACGCCTCTGTTTACAAGAACCTCGTTTACCGTACAAGTTCAATATCACAGAAAGTGAAAAATGGATAAAGAACTTGTGGTACTTACGTACAATGCAGTATCACTCAGCAGTGAAATCTATGTCATCAGGCCCGTAGCAGCACAATGAGTGGATTCAGGTACGATGATTCTAACTGAAATAAGTCACACAGAAAAAGAAACATCATAAGATATCAGTAATACACGGAATGTAAACTTGGCTACACAGGAACTGAATTACAGAACAGAACAGGGTCTCAAATTTAGAAAACCAACTTATGCTTGTTTAAGGGTAAAGGTGAGTTGGGGTGCTGCATAAAACCAGAGATTGAAATGAGCACAGATAAAGTTCCTTAAGCCAAATATGGAATAGACAAGAGCTACTCCTTGCTCAACGAAATGGACTCAACACCGCATATTAAACGCCTAAGAATGTACCTGACTCTTAAGTATCTTAAAACCTATGGATTGCTATGTCTCCGAAAGAGAATCAAGCATGTGTACAGGGACATAAACGCAGCAGTGATAGGATTGGAGAGGTTCGGTGAGCAAATGAAGACCCTTTGAAGTCATATTGCATGGTACCCATTCCACGGGTTTCAACTACCCAGGTTTAAGGTATTCTTCCTTCAGCTAAAACATGCATGTGGAACCTAGAGTATGATCAACCATGTGATCGGGAGACGTGTTCAAATATGTCTCAGTTTTCGTACCCTGGTACTCGGGTGCAACATTCCAGACGCTTTACTAACACTCTCCCGACTTGGAGAGTCAGTCCCTTTAACCTCCTGTTTGGCCCAGTTTGCAATTTCTGCGGAAGATGAACAGGAATAGCGAGAACCAATGAGAGACTAGCTGGAGGTGTCTGGACGGGCAAATTTAACTCTCATTTCCCACCAGGAAGAGGAAATAACCAAAGGCTCAGCGTGCCGTGCCGGAACCAGATTAGGGCCTGAAGCCATCCTGCGGTGTTGCGGCCAGCTCACAAGAAAACGAGTTGAAGAAAGGAGCTCAGGGGCACTGTAATTCACAAACCTGCAGAGTTATAAATGACAACTATCGTCCAAAAATATACTGAAGTAAGGCTGCCAAGAGGACTTGAAAGCGGGGCAGAATTGCAGGAAACCGATTTCAGGAGGTAGACTGGAATTGCATTGAAAGCATAGGAAAAGAGGCAGAACGTCCACAATGATGCACTTGGCCAAAAAGGGCGTATGCGTTTTTTCCTGAATATATTCAGGAAAGAACGCATACGCCCTTTTTGGCCAACCAAGCAAGCTTGCAAAGGAAATCTGCACTACAATGAAGTCTCACTTCCCCCCGGTCAAAAGGGCCATCTGAAAAAAGTGTAAAATCCAGAAAGGCAGGACAGGCCATGGAGAACTGGGAGCCTTGTTATGCTGATGGGCGGGATGTAAACTGCCAACAGACACTCGGGAGAAGTGTATGGTGTTTCCTGAAACATCTAAAAAACAAAGCAACAGAGCCTAGGCCACTTCCACTTATGGTCCTATAGCTTAGGGAAATTAAAATCAAAAAGACACAGCCACCCCAATGTTTGGGACGCCTCTGTTTACAAGAACCTCGTTTACCGTACAAGTTCAATATCACAGAAAGTGAAAAATGGATAAAGAACTTGTGGTACTTACGTACAATGCAGTATCACTCAGCAGTGAAATCTATGTCATCAGGCCCGTAGCAGCACAATGAGTGGATTCAGGTATGATGATTCTAACTGAAATAAGTCACACAGAAAAAGAAACATCATAAGATATCAGTAATACACGGAATGTAAACTTGGCTACACAGGAACTGAATTACAGAACAGAACAGGGTCTCAAATTTAGAAAACCAACTTATGCTTGTTTAAGGGTAAAGGTGAGTTGGGGTGCTGCATAAAACCAGAGATTGAAATGAGCACAGATAAAGTTCCTTAAGCCAAATATGGAATAGACAAGAGCTACTCCTTGCTCAACGAAATGGACTCAACACCGCATATTAAACGCCTAAGAATGTACCTGACTCTTAAGTATCTTAAATCCTATGGATTGCTATGTCTCCGAAAGAGAATCAAGCATGTGTACAGGGACATAAACGCAGCAGTGATAGGATTGGAGAGGTTCGGTGAGCAAATGAAGACCCTTTGAAGTCATATTGCATGGTACCCATTCCACGGGTTTCAACTACCCAGGTTTAAGGTATTCTTCCTTCAGCTAAAACATGCATGTGGAACCTAGAGTATGATCAACCATGTGATCGGGAGACGTGTTCAAATATGTCTCAGTTTTCGTACCCTGGTACTCGGGTGCAACATTCCAGACCCTTTAATAACACTCTCCCCACTTGGAGAGTCAGTCCCTTTAACCTCCTGTTTGGCCCAGTTTGCAATTTCTGCGGAAGATGAACAGGAATAGCGAGAACCAATGAGAGACTAGCTGGAGGTGTCTGGACGGGCAAATTTAACTCTCATTTCCCACCAGGAAGAGGAAATAACCAAAGGCTCAGCGTGCCGTGCCGGAACCAGATTAGGGCCTGAAGCCATCCTGCGGTGTTGCGGCCAGCTCACAAGAAAACGAGTTGAAGAAAGGAGCTCAGGGGCACTGTAATTCACAAACCTGCAGAGTTATAAATGACAACTATCGTCCAAAAATATACTGAAGTAAGGCTGCCAAGAGGACTTGAAAGCGGGGCAGAATTGCAGGAAACCGATTTCAGGAGGTAGACTGGAATTGCATTGAAAGCATAGGAAAAGAGGCAGAATGTCCACAATGATGCACTTGGCCAAAAAGGGCGTATGCGTTTTTTCCTGAATATATTCAGGAAAAAACGCATACGCCCTTTTTGGCCAACCAAGCAAGCTTGCAAAGGAAATCTGCACTACAATGAAGTCTCACTTCCCCCCGGTCAAAAGGGCCATCTGAAAAAAGTGTAAAATCCAGAAAGGCAGGACAGGCCATGGAGAACTGGGAGCCTTGTTATGCTGATGGGCGGGATGTAAACTGCCAACAGACACTCGGGAGAAGTGTATGGTGTTTCCTGAAACATCTAAAAAACAAAGCAACAGAGCCTAGGCCACTTCCACTTATGGTCCTATAGCTTAGGGAAATTAAAATCAAAAAGACACAGCCACCCCAATGTTTGGGACGCCTCTGTTTACAAGAACCTCGTTTACCGTACAAGTTCAATATCACAGAAAGTGAAAAATGGATAAAGAACTTGTGGTACTTACGTACAATGCAGTATCACTCAGCAGTGAAATCTATGTCATCAGGCCCGTAGCAGCACAATGAGTGGATTCAGGTACGATGATTCTAACTGAAATAAGTCACACAGAAAAAGAAACATCATAAGATATCAGTAAAACACGGAATGTAAACTTGGCTACACAGGAACTGAATTACAGAACAGAACAGGGTCTCAAATTTAGAAAACCAACTTATGCTTGTTTAAGGGTAAAGGTGAGTTGGGGTGCTGCATAAAACCAGAGATTGAAATGAGCACAGATAAAGTTCCTTAAGCCAAATATGGAATAGACAAGAGCTACTCCTTGCTCAACGAAATGGACTCAACACCGCATATTAAATGCCTAAGAATGTACCTGACTCTTAAGTATCTTAAATCCTATGGATTGCTATGTCTCCGAAAGAGAATCAAGCATGTGTACAGGGACATAAACGCAGCAGTGATAGGATTGGAGAGGTTCGGTGAGCAAATGAAGACCCTTTGAAGTCATATTGCATGGTACCCATTCCACGGGTTTCAACTACCCAGGTTTAAGGTATTCTTCCTTCAGCTAAAACATGCATGTGGAACCTAGAGTATGATCAACCATGTGATCGGGAGACGTGTTCAAATATGTCTCAGTTTTCGTACCCTGGTACTCGGGTGCAACATTCCAGACCCTTTAATAACACTCTCCCCACTTGGAGAGTCAGTCCCTTTAACCTCCTGTTTGGCCCAGTTTGCAATTTCTGCGGAAGATGAACAGGAATAGCGAGAACCAATGAGAGACTAGCTGGAGGTGTCTGGACGGGCAAATTTAACTCTCATTTCCCACCAGGAAGAGGAAATAACCAAAGGCTCAGCGTGCCGTGCCGGAACCAGATTAGGGCCTGAAGCCATCCTGCGGTGTTGCGGCCAGCTCACAAGAAAACGAGTTGAAGAAAGGAGCTCAGGGGCACTGTAATTCACAAACCTGCAGAGTTATAAATGACAACTATCGTCCAAAAATATACTGAAGTAAGGCTGCCAAGAGGACTTGAAAGCGGGGCAGAATTGCAGGAAACCGATTTCAGGAGGTAGACTGGAATTGCATTGAAAGCATAGGAAAAGAGGCAGAACGTCCACAATGATGCACTTGGCCAAAAAGGGCGTATGCGTTTTTTCCTGAATATATTCAGGAAAGAACGCATACGCCCTTTTTGGCCAACCAAGCAAGCTTGCAAAGGAAATCTGCACTACAATGAAGTCTCACTTCCCCCCGGTCAAAAGGGCCATCTGAAAAAAGTGTAAAATCCAGAAAGGCAGGACAGGCCATGGAGAACTGGGAGCCTTGTTATGCTGATGGGCGGGATGTAAACTGCCAACAGACACTCGGGAGAAGTGTATGGTGTTTCCTGAAACATCTAAAAAACAAAGCAACAGAGCCTAGGCCACTTCCACTTATGGTCCTATAGCTTAGGGAAATTAAAATCAAAAAGACACAGCCACCCCAATGTTTGGGACGCCTCTGTTTACAAGAACCTCGTTTACCGTACAAGTTCAATATCACAGAAAGTGAAAAATGGATAAAGAACTTGTGGTACTTACGTACAATGCAGTATCACTCAGCAGTGAAATCTATGTCATCAGGCCCGTAGCAGCACAATGAGTGGATTCAGGTACGATGATTCTAACTGAAATAAGTCACACAGAAAAAGAAACATCATAAGATATCAGTAATACACGGAATGTAAACTTGGCTACACAGGAACTGAATTACAGAACAGAACAGGATCTCAAATTTAGAAAACCAACTTATGCTTGTTTAAGGGTAAAGGTGAGTTGGGGTGCTGCATAAAACCAGAGATTGAAATGAGCACAGATAAAGTTCCTTAAGCCAAATATGGAATAGACAAGAGCTACTCCTTGCTTAACGAAATGGACTCAACACCGCATATTAAATGCCTAAGAATGTACCTGACTCTTAAGTATCTTAAAACCTATGGATTGCTATGTCTCCGAAAGAGAATCAAGCATGTGTACAGGGACATAAACGCAGCAGTGATAGGATTGGAGAGGTTCGGTGAGCAAATGAAGACCCTTTGAAGTCATATTGCATGGTACCCATTCCACGGGTTTCAACTACCCAGGTTTAAGGTATTCTTCCTTCAGCTAAAACATGCATGTGGAACCTAGAGTATGATCAACCATGTGATCGGGAGACGTGTTCAAATATGTCTCAGTTTTCGTACCCTGGTACTCGGGTGCAACATTCCAGACCCTTTAATAACACTCTCCCGACTTGGAGAGTCAGTCCCTTTAACCTCCTGTTTGGCCCAGTTTGCAATTTCTGCGGAAGATGAACAGGAATAGCGAGAACCAATGAGAGACTAGCTGGAGGTGTCTGGACGGGCAAATTTAACTCTCATTTCCCACCAGGAAGAGGAAATAACCAAAGGCTCAGCGTGCCGTGCCGGAACCAGATTAGGGCCTGAAGCCATCCTGCGGTGTTGCGGCCAGCTCACAAGAAAACGAGTTGAAGAAAGGAGCTCAGGGGCACTGTAATTCACAAACCTGCAGAGTTATAAATGACAGCTATCGTCCAAAAATATACTGAAGTAAGGCTGCCAAGAGGACTTGAAAGCGGGGCAGAATTGCAGGAAACCGATTTCAGGAGGTAGACTGGAATTGCATTGAAAGCATAGGAAAAGAGGCAGAACGTCCACAATGATGCACTTGGCCAAAAAGGGCGTATGCGTTTTTTCCTGAATATATTCAGGAAAGAACGCATACGCCCTTTTTGGCCAACCAAGCAAGCTTGCAAAGGAAATCTGCACTACAATGAAGTCTCACTTCCCCCCGGTCAAAAGGGCCATCTGAAAAAAGTGTAAAATCCAGAAAGGCAGGACAGGCCATGGAGAACTGGGAGCCTTGTTATGCTGATGGGCGGGATGTAAACTGCCAACAGACACTCGGGAGAAGTGTATGGTGTTTCCTGAAACATCTAAAAAACAAAGCAACAGAGCCTAGGGCACTTCCACTTATGGTCCTATAGCTTAGGGAAATTAAAATCAAAAAGACACAGCCACCCCAATGTTTGGGACGCCTCTGTTTACAAGAACCTCGTTTACCGTACAAGTTCAATATCACAGAAAGTGAAAAATGGATAAAGAACTTGTGGTACTTACGTACAATGCAGTATCACTCAGCAGTGAAATCTATGTCATCAGGCCCGTAGCAGCACAATGAGTGGATTCAGGTACGATGATTCTAACTGAAATAAGTCACACAGAAAAAGAAACATCATAAGATATCAGTAATACACGGAATGTAAACTTGGCTACACAGGAACTGAATTACAGAACAGAACAGGATCTCAAATTTAGAAAACCAACTTATGCTTGTTTAAGGGTAAAGGTGAGTTGGGGTGCTGCATAAAACCAGAGATTGAAATGAGCACAGATAAAGTTCCTTAAGCCAAATATGGAATAGACAAGAGCTACTCCTTGCTTAACGAAATGGACTCAACACCGCATATTAAATGCCTAAGAATGTACCTGACTCTTAAGTATCTTAAAACCTATGGATTGCTATGTCTCCGAAAGAGAATCAAGCATGTGTACAGGGACATAAACACAGCAGTGATAGGATTGGAGAGGTTCGGTGAGCAAATGAAGACCCTTTGAAGTCATATTGCATGGTACCCATTCCACGGGTTTCAACTACCCAGGTTTAAGGTATTCTTCCTTCAGCTAAAACATGCATGTGGAACCTAGAGTATGATCAACCATGTGATCGGGAGACGTGTTCAAATATGTCTCAGTTTTCGTACCCTGGTACTCGGGTACAACATTCCAGACGCTTTACTAACACTCTCCCCACTTGGAGAGTCAGTCCCTTTAACCTCCTGTTTGGCCCAGTTTGCAATTTCTGCGGAAGATGAACAGGAATAGCGAGAACCAATGAGAGACTAGCTGGAGGTGTCTGGACGGGCAAATTTAACTCTCATTTCCCACCAGGAAGAGGAAAGAACCAAAGGCTCAGCGTGCCGTGCCGGAACCAGATTAGGGCCTGAAGCCATCCTGCGGTGTTGCGGCCAGCTCACAAGAAAACGAGTTGAAGAAAGGAGCTCAGGGGCACTGTAATTCACAAACCTGCAGAGTTATAAATGACAACTATCGTCCAAAAATACACTGAAGTAAGGCTGCCAAGAGGACTTGAAAGCGGGGCAGAATTGCAGGAAACCGATTTCAGGAGGTAGACTGGAATTGCATTGAAAGCATAGGAAAAGAGGCAGAACGTCCACAATGATGCACTTGGCCAAAAAGGGCGTATGCGTTCTTTCCTGAATATATTCAGGAAAGAACGCATACGCCCTTTTTGGCCAACCAAGCAAGCTTGCAAAGGAAATCTGCACTACAATGAAGTCTCACTTCCCCCCGGTCAAAAGGGCCATCTGAAAAAAGTGTAAAATCCAGAAAGGCAGGACAGGCCATGGAGAACTGGGAGCCTTGTTATGCTGATGGGCGGGATGTAAACTGCCAACAGACACTCGGGAGAAGTGTATGGTGTTTCCTGAAACATCTAAAAAACAAAGCAACAGAGCCTAGGGCACTTCCACTTATGGTCCTATAGCTTAGGGAAATTAAAATCAAAAAGACACAGCCACCCCAATGTTTGGGACGCCTCTGTTTACAAGAACCTCGTTTACCGTACAAGTTCAATATCACAGAAAGTGAAAAATGGATAAAGAACTTGTGGTACTTACGTACAATGCAGTATCACTCAGCAGTGAAATCTATGTCATCAGGCCCGTAGCAGCACAATGAGTGGATTCAGGTACGATGATTCTAACTGAAATAAGTCACACAGAAAAAGAAACATCATAAGATATCAGTAATACACGGAATGTAAACTTGGCTACACAGGAACTGAATTACAGAACAGAACAGGGTCTCAAATTTAGAAAACCAACTTATGCTTGTTTAAGGGTAAAGGTGAGTTGGGGTGCTGCATAAAACCAGAGATTGAAATGAGCACAGATAAAGTTCCTTAAGCCAAATATGGAATAGACAAGAGCTACTCCTTGCTCAACGAAATGGACTCAACACCGCATATTAAACGCCTAAGAATGTACCTGACTCTTAAGTATCTTAAAACCTATGGATTGCTATGTCTCCGAAAGAGAATCAAGCATGTGTACAGGGACATAAACGCAGCAGTGATAGGATTGGAGAGGTTCGGTGAGCAAATGAAGACCCTTTGAAGTCATATTGCATGGTACCCATTCCACGGGTTTCAACTACCCAGGTTTAAGGTATTCTTCCTTCAGCTAAAACATGCATGTGGAACCTAGAGTATGATCAACCATGTGATCGGGAGACGTGTTCAAATATGTCTCAGTTTTCGTACCCTGGTACTCGGGTGCAACATTCCAGACGCTTTACTAACACTCTCCCGACTTGGAGAGTCAGTCCCTTTAACCTCCTGTTTGGCCCAGTTTGCAATTTCTGCGGAAGATGAACAGGAATAGCGAGAACCAATGAGAGACTAGCTGGAGGTGTCTGGACGGGCAAATTTAACTCTCATTTCCCACCAGGAAGAGGAAATAACCAAAGGCTCAGCGTGCCGTGCCGGAACCAGATTAGGGCCTGAAGCCATCCTGCGGTGTTGCGGCCAGCTCACAAGAAAACGAGTTGAAGAAAGGAGCTCAGGGGCACTGTAATTCACAAACCTGCAGAGTTATAAATGACAGCTATCGTCCAAAAATACACTGAAGTAAGGCTGCCAAGAGGACTTGAAAGCGGGGCAGAATTGCAGGAAACCGATTTCAGGAGGTAGACTGGAATTGCATTGAAAGCATAGGAAAAGAGGCAGAACGTCCACAATGATGCACTTGGCCAAAAAGGGCGTATGCGTTTTTTCCTGAATATATTCAGGAAAGAACGCATACGCCCTTTTTGGCCAACCAAGCAAGCTTGCAAAGGAAATCTGCACTACAATGAAGTCTCACTTCCCCCCGGTCAAAAGGGCCATCTGAAAAAAGTGTAAAATCCAGAAAGGCAGGACAGGCCATGGAGAACTGGGAGCCTTGTTATGCTGATGGGCGGGATGTAAACTGCCAACAGACACTCGGGAGAAGTGTATGGTGTTTCCTGAAACATCTAAAAAACAAAGCAACAGAGCCTAGGGCACTTCCACTTATGGTCCTATAGCTTAGGGAAATTAAAATCAAAAAGACACAGCCACCCCAATGTTTGGGACGCCTCTGTTTACAAGAACCTCGTTTACCGTACAAGTTCAATATCACAGAAAGTGAAAAATGGATAAAGAACTTGTGGTACTTACGTACAATGCAGTATCACTCAGCAGTGAAATCTATGTCATCAGGCCCGTAGCAGCACAATGAGTGGATTCAGGTACGATGATTCTAACTGAAATAAGTCACACAGAAAAAGAAACATCATAAGATATCAGTAATACACGGAATGTAAACTTGGCTACACAGGAACTGAATTACAGAACAGAACAGGGTCTCAAATTTAGAAAACCAACTTATGCTTGTTTAAGGGTAAAGGTGAGTTGGGGTGCTGCATAAAACCAGAGATTGAAATGAGCACAGATAAAGTTCCTTAAGCCAAATATGGAATAGACAAGAGCTACTCCTTGCTCAACGAAATGGACTCAACACCGCATATTAAACGCCTAAGAATGTACCTGACTCTTAAGTATCTTAAAACCTATGGATTGCTATGTCTCCGAAAGAGAATCAAGCATGTGTACAGGGACATAAACGCAGCAGTGATAGGATTGGAGAGGTTCGGTGAGCAAATGCAGACCCTTTGAAGTCATATTGCATGGTACCCATTCCACGGGTTTCAACTACCCAGGTTTAAGGTATTCTTCCTTCAGCTAAAACATGCATGTGGAACCTAGAGTATGATCAACCATGTGATCGGGAGACGTGTTCAAATATGTCTCAGTTTTCGTACCCTGGTACTCGGGTGCAACATTCCAGACGCTTTACTAACACTCTCCCGACTTGGAGAGTCAGTCCCTTTAACCTCCTGTTTGGCCCAGTTTGCAATTTCTGCGGAAGATGAACAGGAATAGCGAGAACCAATGAGAGACTAGCTGGAGGTGTCTGGACGGGCAAATTTAACTCTCATTTCCCACCAGGAAGAGGAAATAACCAAAGGCTCAGCGTGCCGTGCCGGAACCAGATTAGGGCCTGAAGCCATCCTGCGGTGTTGCGGCCAGCTCACAAGAAAACGAGTTGAAGAAAGGAGCTCAGGGGCACTGTAATTCACAAACCTGCAGAGTTATAAATGACAGCTATCGTCCAAAAATATACTGAAGTAAGGCTGCCAAGAGGACTTGAAAGCGGGGCAGAATTGCAGGAAACCGATTTCAGGAGGTAGACTGGAATTGCATTGAAAGCATAGGAAAAGAGGCAGAACGTCCACAATGATGCACTTGGCCAAAAAGGGCGTATGCGTTTTTTCCTGAATATATTCAGGAAAGAACGCATACGCCCTTTTTGGCCAACCAAGCAAGCTTGCAAAGGAAATCTGCACTACAATGAAGTCTCACTTCCCCCCGGTCAAAAGGGCCATCTGAAAAAAGTGTAAAATCCAGAAAGGCAGGACAGGCCATGGAGAACTGGGAGCCTTGTTATGCTGATGGGCGGGATGTAAACTGCCAACAGACACTCGGGAGAAGTGTATGGTGTTTCCTGAAACATCTAAAAAACAAAGCAACAGAGCCTAGGGCACTTCCACTTATGGTCCTATAGCTTAGGGAAATTAAAATCAAAAAGACACAGCCACCCCAATGTTTGGGACGCCTCTGTTTACAAGAACCTCGTTTACCGTACAAGTTCAATATCACAGAAAGTGAAAAATGGATAAAGAACTTGTGGTACTTACGTACAATGCAGTATCACTCAGCAGTGAAATCTATGTCATCAGGCCCGTAGCAGCACAATGAGTGGATTCAGGTACGATGATTCTAACTGAAATAAGTCACACAGAAAAAGAAACATCATAAGATATCAGTAATACACGGAATGTAAACTTGGCTACACAGGAACTGAATTACAGAACAGAACAGGGTCTCAAATTTAGAAAACCAACTTATGCTTGTTTAAGGGTAAAGGTGAGTTGGGGTGCTGCATAAAACCAGAGATTGAAATGAGCACAGATAAAGTTCCTTAAGCCAAATATGGAATAGACAAGAGCTACTCCTTGCTCAACGAAATGGACTCAACACCGCATATTAAACGCCTAAGAATGTACCTGACTCTTAAGTATCTTAAAACCTATGGATTGCTATGTCTCCGAAAGAGAATCAAGCATGTGTACAGGGACATAAACGCAGCAGTGATAGGATTGGAGAGGTTCGGTGAGCAAATGAAGACCCTTTGAAGTCATATTGCATGGTACCCATTCCACGGGTTTCAACTACCCAGGTTTAAGGTATTCTTCCTTCAGCTAAAACATGCATGTGGAACCTAGAGTATGATCAACCATGTGATCGGGAGACGTGTTCAAATATGTCTCAGTTTTCGTACCCTGGTACTCGGGTGCAACATTCCAGACGCTTTACTAACACTCTCCCGACTTGGAGAGTCAGTCCCTTTAACCTCCTGTTTGGCCCAGTTTGCAATTTCTGCGGAAGATGAACAGGAATAGCGAGAACCAATGAGAGACTAGCTGGAGGTGTCTGGACGGGCAAATTTAACTCTCATTTCCCACCAGGAAGAGGAAATAACCAAAGGCTCAGCGTGCCGTGCCGGAACCAGATTAGGGCCTGAAGCCATCCTGCGGTGTTGCGGCCAGCTCACAAGAAAACGAGTTGAAGAAAGGAGCTCAGGGGCACTGTAATTCACAAACCTGCAGAGTTATAAATGACAACTATCGTCCAAAAATATACTGAAGTAAGGCTGCCAAGAGGACTTGAAAGCGGGGCAGAATTGCAGGAAACCGATTTCAGGAGGTAGACTGGAATTGCATTGAAAGCATAGGAAAAGAGGCAGAACGTCCACAATGATGCACTTGGCCAAAAAGGGCGTATGCGTTTTTTCCTGAATATATTCAGGAAAGAACGCATACGCCCTTTTTGGCCAACCAAGCAAGCTTGCAAAGGAAATCTGCACTACAATGAAGTCTCACTTCCCCCCGGTCAAAAGGGCCATCTGAAAAAAGTGTAAAATCCAGAAAGGCAGGACAGGCCATGGAGAACTGGGAGCCTTGTTATGCTGATGGGCGGGATGTAAACTGCCAACAGACACTCGGGAGAAGTGTATGGTGTTTCCTGAAACATCTAAAAAACAAAGCAACAGAGCCTAGGGCACTTCCACTTATGGTCCTATAGCTTAGGGAAATTAAAATCAAAAAGACACAGCCACCCCAATGTTTGGGACGCCTCTGTTTACAAGAACCTCGTTTACCGTACAAGTTCAATATCACAGAAAGTGAAAAATGGATAAAGAACTTGTGGTACTTACGTACAATGCAGTATCACTCAGCAGTGAAATCTATGTCATCAGGCCCGTAGCAGCACAATGAGTGGATTCAGGTACGATGATTCTAACTGAAATAAGTCACACAGAAAAAGAAACATCATAAGATATCAGTAATACACGGAATGTAAACTTGGCTACACAGGAACTGAATTACAGAACAGAACAGGGTCTCAAATTTAGAAAACCAACTTATGCTTGTTTAAGGGTAAAGGTGAGTTGGGGTGCTGCATAAAACCAGAGATTGAAATGAGCACAGATAAAGTTCCTTAAGCCAAATATGGAATAGACAAGAGCTACTCCTTGCTCAACGAAATGGACTCAACACCGCATATTAAACGCCTAAGAATGTACCTGACTCTTAAGTATCTTAAAACCTATGGATTGCTATGTCTCCGAAAGAGAATCAAGCATGTGTACAGGGACATAAACGCAGCAGTGATAGGATTGGAGAGGTTCGGTGAGCAAATGCAGACCCTTTGAAGTCATATTGCATGGTACCCATTCCACGGGTTTCAACTACCCAGGTTTAAGGTATTCTTCCTTCAGCTAAAACATGCATGTGGAACCTAGAGTATGATCAACCATGTGATCGGGAGACGTGTTCAAATATGTCTCAGTTTTCGTACCCTGGTACTCGGGTGCAACATTCCAGACGCTTTACTAACACTCTCCCGACTTGGAGAGTCAGTCCCTTTAACCTCCTGTTTGGCCCAGTTTGCAATTTCTGCGGAAGATGAACAGGAATAGCGAGAACCAATGAGAGACTAGCTGGAGGTGTCTGGACGGGCAAATTTAACTCTCATTTCCCACCAGGAAGAGGAAATAACCAAAGGCTCAGCGTGCCGTGCCGGAACCAGATTAGGGCCTGAAGCCATCCTGCGGTGTTGCGGCCAGCTCACAAGAAAACGAGTTGAAGAAAGGAGCTCAGGGGCACTGTAATTCACAAACCTGCAGAGTTATAAATGACAGCTATCGTCCAAAAATATACTGAAGTAAGGCTGCCAAGAGGACTTGAAAGCGGGGCAGAATTGCAGGAAACCGATTTCAGGAGGTAGACTGGAATTGCATTGAAAGCATAGGAAAAGAGGCAGAACGTCCACAATGATGCACTTGGCCAAAAAGGGCGTATGCGTTTTTTCCTGAATATATTCAGGAAAGAACGCATACGCCCTTTTTGGCCAACCAAGCAAGCTTGCAAAGGAAATCTGCACTACAATGAAGTCTCACTTCCCCCCGGTCAAAAGGGCCATCTGAAAAAAGTGTAAAATCCAGAAAGGCAGGACAGGCCATGGAGAACTGGGAGCCTTGTTATGCTGATGGGCGGGATGTAAACTGCCAACAGACACTCGGGAGAAGTGTATGGTGTTTCCTGAAACATCTAAAAAACAAAGCAACAGAGCCTAGGGCACTTCCACTTATGGTCCTATAGCTTAGGGAAATTAAAATCAAAAAGACACAGCCACCCCAATGTTTGGGACGCCTCTGTTTACAAGAACCTCGTTTACCGTACAAGTTCAATATCACAGAAAGTGAAAAATGGATAAAGAACTTGTGGTACTTACGTACAATGCAGTATCACTCAGCAGTGAAATCTATGTCATCAGGCCCGTAGCAGCACAATGAGTGGATTCAGGTACGATGATTCTAACTGAAATAAGTCACACAGAAAAAGAAACATCATAAGATATCAGTAATACACGGAATGTAAACTTGGCTACACAGGAACTGAATTACAGAACAGAACAGGGTCTCAAATTTAGAAAACCAACTTATGCTTGTTTAAGGGTAAAGGTGAGTTGGGGTGCTGCATAAAACCAGAGATTGAAATGAGCACAGATAAAGTTCCTTAAGCCAAATATGGAATAGACAAGAGCTACTCCTTGCTCAACGAAATGGACTCAACACCGCATATTAAACGCCTAAGAATGTACCTGACTCTTAAGTATCTTAAAACCTATGGATTGCTATGTCTCCGAAAGAGAATCAAGCATGTGTACAGGGACATAAACGCAGCAGTGATAGGATTGGAGAGGTTCGGTGAGCAAATGAAGACCCTTTGAAGTCATATTGCATGGTACCCATTCCACGGGTTTCAACTACCCAGGTTTAAGGTATTCTTCCTTCAGCTAAAACATGCATGTGGAACCTAGAGTATGATCAACCATGTGATCGGGAGACGTGTTCAAATATGTCTCAGTTTTCGTACCCTGGTACTCGGGTGCAACATTCCAGACGCTTTACTAACACTCTCCCCACTTGGAGAGTCAGTCCCTTTAACCTCCTGTTTGGCCCAGTTTGCAATTTCTGCGGAAGATGAACAGGAATAGCGAGAACCAATGAGAGACTAGCTGGAGGTGTCTGGACGGGCAAATTTAACTCTCATTTCCCACCAGGAAGAGGAAATAACCAAAGGCTCAGCGTGCCGTGCCGGAACCAGATTAGGGCCTGAAGCCATCCTGCGGTGTTGCGGCCAGCTCACAAGAAAACGAGTTGAAGAAAGGAGCTCAGGGGCACTGTAATTCACAAACCTGCAGAGTTATAAATGACAGCTATCGTCCAAAAATATACTGAAGTAAGGCTGCCAAGAGGACTTGAAAGCGGGGCAGAATTGCAGGAAACCGATTTCAGGAGGTAGACTGGAATTGCATTGAAAGCATAGGAAAAGAGGCAGAACGTCCACAATGATGCACTTGGCCAAAAAGGGCGTATGCGTTTTTTCCTGAATATATTCAGGAAAAAACGCATACGCCCTTTTTGGCCAACCAAGCAAGCTTGCAAAGGAAATCTGCACTACAATGAAGTCTCACTTCCCCCCGGTCAAAAGGGCCATCTGAAAAAAGTGTAAAATCCAGAAAGGCAGGACAGGCCATGGAGAACTGGGAGCCTTGTTATGCTGATGGGCGGGATGTAAACTGCCAACAGACACTCGGGAGAAGTGTATGGTGTTTCCTGAAACATCTAAAAAACAAAGCAACAGAGCCTAGGGCACTTCCACTTATGGTCCTATAGCTTAGGGAAATTAAAATCAAAAAGACACAGCCACCCCAATGTTTGGGACGCCTCTGTTTACAAGAACCTCGTTTACCGTACAAGTTCAATATCACAGAAAGTGAAAAATGGATAAAGAACTTGTGGTACTTACGTACAATGCAGTATCACTCAGCAGTGAAATCTATGTCATCAGGCCCGTAGCAGCACAATGAGTGGATTCAGGTACGATGATTCTAACTGAAATAAGTCACACAGAAAAAGAAACATCATAAGATATCAGTAATACACGGAATGTAAACTTGGCTACACAGGAACTGAATTACAGAACAGAACAGGGTCTCAAATTTAGAAAACCAACTTATGCTTGTTTAAGGGTAAAGGTGAGTTGGGGTGCTGCATAAAACCAGAGATTGAAATGAGCACAGATAAAGTTCCTTAAGCCAAATATGGAATAGACAAGAGCTACTCCTTGCTCAACGAAATGGACTCAACACCGCATATTAAACGCCTAAGAATGTACCTGACTCTTAAGTATCTTAAAACCTATGGATTGCTATGTCTCCGAAAGAGAATCAAGCATGTGTACAGGGACATAAACGCAGCAGTGATAGGATTGGAGAGGTTCGGTGAGCAAATGCAGACCCTTTGAAGTCATATTGCATGGTACCCATTCCACGGGTTTCAACTACCCAGGTTTAAGGTATTCTTCCTTCAGCTAAAACATGCATGTGGAACCTAGAGTATGATCAACCATGTGATCGGGAGACGTGTTCAAATATGTCTCAGTTTTCGTACCCTGGTACTCGGGTGCAACATTCCAGACGCTTTACTAACACTCTCCCGACTTGGAGAGTCAGTCCCTTTAACCTCCTGTTTGGCCCAGTTTGCAATTTCTGCGGAAGATGAACAGGAATAGCGAGAACCAATGAGAGACTAGCTGGAGGTGTCTGGACGGGCAAATTTAACTCTCATTTCCCACCAGGAAGAGGAAATAACCAAAGGCTCAGCGTGCCGTGCCGGAACCAGATTAGGGCCTGAAGCCATCCTGCGGTGTTGCGGCCAGCTCACAAGAAAACGAGTTGAAGAAAGGAGCTCAGGGGCACTGTAATTCACAAACCTGCAGAGTTATAAATGACAGCTATCGTCCAAAAATATACTGAAGTAAGGCTGCCAAGAGGACTTGAAAGCGGGGCAGAATTGCAGGAAACCGATTTCAGGAGGTAGACTGGAATTGCATTGAAAGCATAGGAAAAGAGGCAGAACGTCCACAATGATGCACTTGGCCAAAAAGGGCGTATGCGTTTTTTCCTGAATATATTCAGGAAAGAACGCATACGCCCTTTTTGGCCAACCAAGCAAGCTTGCAAAGGAAATCTGCACTACAATGAAGTCTCACTTCCCCCCGGTCAAAAGGGCCATCTGAAAAAAGTGTAAAATCCAGAAAGGCAGGACAGGCCATGGAGAACTGGGAGCCTTGTTATGCTGATGGGCGGGATGTAAACTGCCAACAGACACTCGGGAGAAGTGTATGGTGTTTCCTGAAACATCTAAAAAACAAAGCAACAGAGCCTAGGGCACTTCCACTTATGGTCCTATAGCTTAGGGAAATTAAAATCAAAAAGACACAGCCACCCCAATGTTTGGGACGCCTCTGTTTACAAGAACCTCGTTTACCGTACAAGTTCAATATCACAGAAAGTGAAAAATGGATAAAGAACTTGTGGTACTTACGTACAATGCAGTATCACTCAGCAGTGAAATCTATGTCATCAGGCCCGTAGCAGCACAATGAGTGGATTCAGGTACGATGATTCTAACTGAAATAAGTCACACAGAAAAAGAAACATCATAAGATATCAGTAATACACGGAATGTAAACTTGGCTACACAGGAACTGAATTACAGAACAGAACAGGGTCTCAAATTTAGAAAACCAACTTATGCTTGTTTAAGGGTAAAGGTGAGTTGGGGTGCTGCATAAAACCAGAGATTGAAATGAGCACAGATAAAGTTCCTTAAGCCAAATATGGAATAGACAAGAGCTACTCCTTGCTCAACGAAATGGACTCAACACCGCATATTAAACGCCTAAGAATGTACCTGACTCTTAAGTATCTTAAAACCTATGGATTGCTATGTCTCCGAAAGAGAATCAAGCATGTGTACAGGGACATAAACGCAGCAGTGATAGGATTGGAGAGGTTCGGTGAGCAAATGAAGACCCTTTGAAGTCATATTGCATGGTACCCATTCCACGGGTTTCAACTACCCAGGTTTAAGGTATTCTTCCTTCAGCTAAAACATGCATGTGGAACCTAGAGTATGATCAACCATGTGATCGGGAGACGTGTTCAAATATGTCTCAGTTTTCGTACCCTGGTACTCGGGTGCAACATTCCAGACGCTTTACTAACACTCTCCCCACTTGGAGAGTCAGTCCCTTTAACCTCCTGTTTGGCCCAGTTTGCAATTTCTGCGGAAGATGAACAGGAATAGCGAGAACCAATGAGAGACTAGCTGGAGGTGTCTGGACGGGCAAATTTAACTCTCATTTCCCACCAGGAAGAGGAAATAACCAAAGGCTCAGCGTGCCGTGCCGGAACCAGATTAGGGCCTGAAGCCATCCTGCGGTGTTGCGGCCAGCTCACAAGAAAACGAGTTGAAGAAAGGAGCTCAGGGGCACTGTAATTCACAAACCTGCAGAGTTATAAATGACAGCTATCGTCCAAAAATATACTGAAGTAAGGCTGCCAAGAGGACTTGAAAGCGGGGCAGAATTGCAGGAAACCGATTTCAGGAGGTAGACTGGAATTGCATTGAAAGCATAGGAAAAGAGGCAGAACGTCCACAATGATGCACTTGGCCAAAAAGGGCGTATGCGTTTTTTCCTGAATATATTCAGGAAAAAACGCATACGCCCTTTTTGGCCAACCAAGCAAGCTTGCAAAGGAAATCTGCACTACAATGAAGTCTCACTTCCCCCCGGTCAAAAGGGCCATCTGAAAAAAGTGTAAAATCCAGAAAGGCAGGACAGGCCATGGAGAACTGGGAGCCTTGTTATGCTGATGGGCGGGATGTAAACTGCCAACAGACACTCGGGAGAAGTGTATGGTGTTTCCTGAAACATCTAAAAAACAAAGCAACAGAGCCTAGGGCACTTCCACTTATGGTCCTATAGCTTAGGGAAATTAAAATCAAAAAGACACAGCCACCCCAATGTTTGGGACGCCTCTGTTTACAAGAACCTCGTTTACCGTACAAGTTCAATATCACAGAAAGTGAAAAATGGATAAAGAACTTGTGGTACTTACGTACAATGCAGTATCACTCAGCAGTGAAATCTATGTCATCAGGCCCGTAGCAGCACAATGAGTGGATTCAGGTACGATGATTCTAACTGAAATAAGTCACACAGAAAAAGAAACATCATAAGATATCAGTAATACACGGAATGTAAACTTGGCTACACAGGAACTGAATTACAGAACAGAACAGGGTCTCAAATTTAGAAAACCAACTTATGCTTGTTTAAGGGTAAAGGTGAGTTGGGGTGCTGCATAAAACCAGAGATTGAAATGAGCACAGATAAAGTTCCTTAAGCCAAATATGGAATAGACAAGAGCTACTCCTTGCTCAACGAAATGGACTCAACACCGCATATTAAACGCCTAAGAATGTACCTGACTCTTAAGTATCTTAAAACCTATGGATTGCTATGTCTCCGAAAGAGAATCAAGCATGTGTACAGGGACATAAACGCAGCAGTGATAGGATTGGAGAGGTTCGGTGAGCAAATGAAGACCCTTTGAAGTCATATTGCATGGTACCCATTCCACGGGTTTCAACTACCCAGGTTTAAGGTATTCTTCCTTCAGCTAAAACATGCATGTGGAACCTAGAGTATGATCAACCATGTGATCGGGAGACGTGTTCAAATATGTCTCAGTTTTCGTACCCTGGTACTCGGGTGCAACATTCCAGACGCTTTACTAACACTCTCCCCACTTGGAGAGTCAGTCCCTTTAACCTCCTGTTTGGCCCAGTTTGCAATTTCTGCGGAAGATGAACAGGAATAGCGAGAACCAATGAGAGACTAGCTGGAGGTGTCTGGACGGGCAAATTTAACTCTCATTTCCCACCAGGAAGAGGAAATAACCAAAGGCTCAGCGTGCCGTGCCGGAACCAGATTAGGGCCTGAAGCCATCCTGCGGTGTTGCGGCCAGCTCACAAGAAAACGAGTTGAAGAAAGGAGCTCAGGGGCACTGTAATTCACAAACCTGCAGAGTTATAAATGACAGCTATCGTCCAAAAATATACTGAAGTAAGGCTGCCAAGAGGACTTGAAAGCGGGGCAGAATTGCAGGAAACCGATTTCAGGAGGTAGACTGGAATTGCATTGAAAGCATAGGAAAAGAGGCAGAACGTCCACAATGATGCACTTGGCCAAAAAGGGCGTATGCGTTTTTTCCTGAATATATTCAGGAAAAAACGCATACGCCCTTTTTGGCCAACCAAGCAAGCTTGCAAAGGAAATCTGCACTACAATGAAGTCTCACTTCCCCCCGGTCAAAAGGGCCATCTGAAAAAAGTGTAAAATCCAGAAAGGCAGGACAGGCCATGGAGAACTGGGAGCCTTGTTATGCTGATGGGCGGGATGTAAACTGCCAACAGACACTCGGGAGAAGTGTATGGTGTTTCCTGAAACATCTAAAAAACAAAGCAACAGAGCCTAGGGCACTTCCACTTATGGTCCTATAGCTTAGGGAAATTAAAATCAAAAAGACACAGCCACCCCAATGTTTGGGACGCCTCTGTTTACAAGAACCTCGTTTACCGTACAAGTTCAATATCACAGAAAGTGAAAAATGGATAAAGAACTTGTGGTACTTACGTACAATGCAGTATCACTCAGCAGTGAAATCTATGTCATCAGGCCCGTAGCAGCACAATGAGTGGATTCAGGTACGATGATTCTAACTGAAATAAGTCACACAGAAAAAGAAACATCATAAGATATCAGTAATACACGGAATGTAAACTTGGCTACACAGGAACTGAATTACAGAACAGAACAGGGTCTCAAATTTAGAAAACCAACTTATGCTTGTTTAAGGGTAAAGGTGAGTTGGGGTGCTGCATAAAACCAGAGATTGAAATGAGCACAGATAAAGTTCCTTAAGCCAAATATGGAATAGACAAGAGCTACTCCTTGCTCAACGAAATGGACTCAACACCGCATATTAAACGCCTAAGAATGTACCTGACTCTTAAGTATCTTAAAACCTATGGATTGCTATGTCTCCGAAAGAGAATCAAGCATGTGTACAGGGACATAAACGCAGCAGTGATAGGATTGGAGAGGTTCGGTGAGCAAATGAAGACCCTTTGAAGTCATATTGCATGGTACCCATTCCACGGGTTTCAACTACCCAGGTTTAAGGTATTCTTCCTTCAGCTAAAACATGCATGTGGAACCTAGAGTATGATCAACCATGTGATCGGGAGACGTGTTCAAATATGTCTCAGTTTTCGTACCCTGGTACTCGGGTGCAACATTCCAGACGCTTTACTAACACTCTCCCCACTTGGAGAGTCAGTCCCTTTAACCTCCTGTTTGGCCCAGTTTGCAATTTCTGCGGAAGATGAACAGGAATAGCGAGAACCAATGAGAGACTAGCTGGAGGTGTCTGGACGGGCAAATTTAACTCTCATTTCCCACCAGGAAGAGGAAATAACCAAAGGCTCAGCGTGCCGTGCCGGAACCAGATTAGGGCCTGAAGCCATCCTGCGGTGTTGCGGCCAGCTCACAAGAAAACGAGTTGAAGAAAGGAGCTCAGGGGCACTGTAATTCACAAACCTGCAGAGTTATAAATGACAGCTATCGTCCAAAAATATACTGAAGTAAGGCTGCCAAGAGGACTTGAAAGCGGGGCAGAATTGCAGGAAACCGATTTCAGGAGGTAGACTGGAATTGCATTGAAAGCATAGGAAAAGAGGCAGAACGTCCACAATGATGCACTTGGCCAAAAAGGGCGTATGCGTTTTTTCCTGAATATATTCAGGAAAAAACGCATACGCCCTTTTTGGCCAACCAAGCAAGCTTGCAAAGGAAATCTGCACTACAATGAAGTCTCACTTCCCCCCGGTCAAAAGGGCCATCTGAAAAAAGTGTAAAATCCAGAAAGGCAGGACAGGCCATGGAGAACTGGGAGCCTTGTTATGCTGATGGGCGGGATGTAAACTGCCAACAGACACTCGGGAGAAGTGTATGGTGTTTCCTGAAACATCTAAGAAACAAAGCAACAGAGCCTAGGGCACTTCCACTTATGGTCCTATAGCTTAGGGAAATTAAAATCAAAAAGACACAGCCACCCCAAAGTTTGGGACGCCTCTGTTTACAAGAACCTCGTTTACCGTACAAGTTCAATATCACAGAAAGTGAAAAATGGATAAAGAACTTGTGGTACTTACGTACAATGCAGTATCACTCAGCAGTGAAATCTATGTCATCAGGCCCGTAGCAGCACAATGAGTGGATTCAGGTACGATGATTCTAACTGAAATAAGTCACACAGAAAAAGAAACATCATAAGATATCAGTAATACACGGAATGTAAACTTGGCTACACAGGAACTGAATTACAGAACAGAACAGGGTCTCAAATTTAGAAAACCAACTTATGCTTGTTTAAGGGTAAAGGTGAGTTGGGGTGCTGCATAAAACCAGAGATTGAAATGAGCACAGATAAAGTTCCTTAAGCCAAATATGGAATAGACAAGAGCTACTCCTTGCTCAACGAAATGGACTCAACACCGCATATTAAACGCCTAAGAATGTACCTGACTCTTAAGTATCTTAAAACCTATGGATTGCTATGTCTCCGAAAGAGAATCAAGCATGTGTACAGGGACATAAACGCAGCAGTGATAGGATTGGAGAGGTTCGGTGAGCAAATGAAGACCCTTTGAAGTCATATTGCATGGTACCCATTCCACGGGTTTCAACTACCCAGGTTTAAGGTATTCTTCCTTCAGCTAAAACATGCATGTGGAACCTAGAGTATGATCAACCATGTGATCGGGAGACGTGTTCAAATATGTCTCAGTTTTCGTACCCTGGTACTCGGGTGCAACATTCCAGACGCTTTACTAACACTCTCCCGACTTGGAGAGTCAGTCCCTTTAACCTCCTGTTTGGCCCAGTTTGCAATTTCTGCGGAAGATGAACAGGAATAGCGAGAACCAATGAGAGACTAGCTGGAGGTGTCTGGACGGGCAAATTTAACTCTCATTTCCCACCAGGAAGAGGAAATAACCAAAGGCTCAGCGTGCCGTGCCGGAACCAGATTAGGGCCTGAAGCCATCCTGCGGTGTTGCGGCCAGCTCACAAGAAAACGAGTAGAAGAAAGGAGCTCAGGGGCACTGTAATTCACAAACCTGCAGAGTTATAAATGACAACTATCGTCCAAAAATATACTGAAGTAAGGCTGCCAAGAGGACTTGAAAGCGGGGCAGAATTGCAGGAAACCGATTTCAGGAGGTAGACTGGAATTGCATTGAAAGCATAGGAAAAGAGGCAGAACGTCCACAATGATGCACTTGGCCAAAAAGGGCGTATGCGTTTTTTCCTGAATATATTCAGGAAAAAACGCATACGCCCTTTTTGGCCAACCAAGCAAGCTTGCAAAGAAAATCTGCACTACAATGAAGTCTCACTTCCCCCCGGTCAAAAGGGCCATCTGAAAAAAGTGTAAAATCCAGAAAGGCAGGACAGGCCATGGAGAACTGGGAGCCTTGTTATGCTGATGGGCGGGATGTAAACTGCCAACAGACACTCGGGAGAAGTGTATGGTGTTTCCTGAAACATCTAAGAAACAAAGCAACAGAGCCTAGGGCACTTCCACTTATGGTCCTATAGCTTAGGGAAATTAAAATCAAAAAGACACAGCCACCCCAAAGTTTGGGACGCCTCTGTTTACAAGAACCTCGTTTACCGTACAAGTTCAATATCACAGAAAGTGAAAAATGGATAAAGAACTTGTGGTACTTACGTACAATGCAGTATCACTCAGCAGTGAAATCTATGTCATCAGGCCCGTAGCAGCACAATGAGTGGATTCAGGTACGATGATTCTAACTGAAATAAGTCACACAGAAAAAGAAACATCATAAGATATCAGTAATACACGGAATGTAAACTTGGCTACACAGGAACTGAATTACAGAACAGAACAGGGTCTCAAATTTAGAAAACCAACTTATGCTTGTTTAAGGGTAAAGGTGAGTTGGGGTGCTGCATAAAACCAGAGATTGAAATGAGCACAGATAAAGTTCCTTAAGCCAAATATGGAATAGACAAGAGCTACTCCTTGCTCAACGAAATGGACTCAACACCGCATATTAAACGCCTAAGAATGTACCTGACTCTTAAGTATCTTAAAACCTATGGATTGCTATGTCTCCGAAAGAGAATCAAGCATGTGTACAGGGACATAAACGCAGCAGTGATAGGATTGGAGAGGTTCGGTGAGCAAATGAAGACCCTTTGAAGTCATATTGCATGGTACCCATTCCACGGGTTTCAACTACCCAGGTTTAAGGTATTCTTCCTTCAGCTAAAACATGCATGTGGAACCTAGAGTATGATCAACCATGTGATCGGGAGACGTGTTCAAATATGTCTCAGTTTTCGTACCCTGGTACTCGGGTGCAACATTCCAGACGCTTTACTAACACTCTCCCGACTTGGAGAGTCAGTCCCTTTAACCTCCTGTTTGGCCCAGTTTGCAATTTCTGCGGAAGATGAACAGGAATAGCGAGAACCAATGAGAGACTAGCTGGAGGTGTCTGGACGGGCAAATTTAACTCTCATTTCCCACCAGGAAGAGGAAATAACCAAAGGCTCAGCGTGCCGTGCCGGAACCAGATTAGGGCCTGAAGCCATCCTGCGGTGTTGCGGCCAGCTCACAAGAAAACGAGTTGAAGAAAGGAGCTCAGGGGCACTGTAATTCACAAACCTGCAGAGTTATAAATGACAACTATCGTCCAAAAATATACTGAAGTAAGGCTGCCAAGAGGACTTGAAAGCGGGGCAGAATTGCAGGAAACCGATTTCAGGAGGTAGACTGGAATTGCATTGAAAGCATAGGAAAAGAGGCAGAACGTCCACAATGATGCACTTGGCCAAAAAGGGCGTATGCGTTTTTTCCTGAATATATTCAGGAAAAAACGCATACGCCCTTTTTGGCCAACCAAGCAAGCTTGCAAAGGAAATCTGCACTACAATGAAGTCTCACTTCCCCCCGGTCAAAAGGGCCATCTGAAAAAAGTGTAAAATCCAGAAAGGCAGGACAGGCCATGGAGAACTGGGAGCCTTGTTATGCTGATGGGCGGGATGTAAACTGCCAACAGACACTCGGGAGAAGTGTATGGTGTTTCCTGAAACATCTAAAAAACAAAGCAACAGAGCCTAGGCCACTTCCACTTATGGTCCTATAGCTTAGGGAAATTAAAATCAAAAAGACACAGCCACCCCAATGTTTGGGACGCCTCTGTTTACAAGAACCTCGTTTACCGTACAAGTTCAATATCACAGAAAGTGAAAAATGGATAAAGAACTTGTGGTACTTACGTACAATGCAGTATCACTCAGCAGTGAAATCTATGTCATCAGGCCCGTAGCAGCACAATGAGTGGATTCAGGTACGATGATTCTAACTGAAATAAGTCACACAGAAAAAGAAACATCATAAGATATCAGTAATACACGGAATGTAAACTTGGCTACACAGGAACTGAATTACAGAACAGAACAGGGTCTCAAATTTAGAAAACCAACTTATGCTTGTTTAAGGGTAAAGGTGAGTTGGGGTGCTGCATAAAACCAGAGATTGAAATGAGCACAGATAAAGTTCCTTAAGCCAAATATGGAATAGACAAGAGCTACTCCTTGCTCAACGAAATGGACTCAACACCGCATATTAAACGCCTAAGAATGTACCTGACTCTTAAGTATCTTAAAACCTATGGATTGCTATGTCTCCGAAAGAGAATCAAGCATGTGTACAGGGACATAAACGCAGCAGTGATAGGATTGGAGAGGTTCGGTGAGCAAATGAAGACCCTTTGAAGTCATATTGCATGGTACCCATTCCACGGGTTTCAACTACCCAGGTTTAAGGTATTCTTCCTTCAGCTAAAACATGCATGTGGAACCTAGAGTATGATCAACCATGTGATCGGGAGACGTGTTCAAATATGTCTCAGTTTTCGTACCCTGGTACTCGGGTGCAACATTCCAGACGCTTTACTAACACTCTCCCGACTTGGAGAGTCAGTCCCTTTAACCTCCTGTTTGGCCCAGTTTGCAATTTCTGCGGAAGATGAACAGGAATAGCGAGAACCAATGAGAGACTAGCTGGAGGTGTCTGGACGGGCAAATTTAACTCTCATTTCCCACCAGGAAGAGGAAATAACCAAAGGCTCAGCGTGCCGTGCCGGAACCAGATTAGGGCCTGAAGCCATCCTGCGGTGTTGCGGCCAGCTCACAAGAAAACGAGTTGAAGAAAGGAGCTCAGGGGCACTGTAATTCACAAACCTGCAGAGTTATAAATGACAACTATCGTCCAAAAATATACTGAAGTAAGGCTGCCAAGAGGACTTGAAAGCGGGGCAGAATTGCAGGAAACCGATTTCAGGAGGTAGACTGGAATTGCATTGAAAGCATAGGAAAAGAGGCAGAACGTCCACAATGATGCACTTGGCCAAAAAGGGCGTATGCGTTTTTTCCTGAATATATTCAGGAAAAAACGCATACGCCCTTTTTGGCCAACCAAGCAAGCTTGCAAAGGAAATCTGCACTACAATGAAGTCTCACTTCCCCCCGGTCAAAAGGGCCATCTGAAAAAAGTGTAAAATCCAGAAAGGCAGGACAGGCCATGGAGAACTGGGAGCCTTGTTATGCTGATGGGCGGGATGTAAACTGCCAACAGACACTCGGGAGAAGTGTATGGTGTTTCCTGAAACATCTAAAAAACAAAGCAACAGAGCCTAGGGCACTTCCACTTATGGTCCTATAGCTTAGGGAAATTAAAATCAAAAAGACACAGCCACCCCAATGTTTGGGACGCCTCTGTTTACAAGAACCTCGTTTACCGTACAAGTTCAATATCACAGAAAGTGAAAAATGGATAAAGAACTTGTGGTACTTACGTACAATGCAGTATCACTCAGCAGTGAAATCTATGTCATCAGGCCCGTAGCAGCACAATGAGTGGATTCAGGTACGATGATTCTAACTGAAATAAGTCACACAGAAAAAGAAACATCATAAGATATCAGTAATACACGGAATGTAAACTTGGCTACACAGGAACTGAATTACAGAACAGAACAGGGTCTCAAATTTAGAAAACCAACTTATGCTTGTTTAAGGGTAAAGGTGAGTTGGGGTGCTGCATAAAACCAGAGATTGAAATGAGCACAGATAAAGTTCCTTAAGCCAAATATGGAATAGACAAGAGCTACTCCTTGCTCAACGAAATGGACTCAACACCGCATATTAAACGCCTAAGAATGTACCTGACTCTTAAGTATCTTAAAACCTATGGATTGCTATGTCTCCGAAAGAGAATCAAGCATGTGTACAGGGACATAAACGCAGCAGTGATAGGATTGGAGAGGTTCGGTGAGCAAATGAAGACCCTTTGAAGTCATATTGCATGGTACCCATTCCACGGGTTTCAACTACCCAGGTTTAAGGTATTCTTCCTTCAGCTAAAACATGCATGTGGAACCTAGAGTATGATCAACCATGTGATCGGGAGACGTGTTCAAATATGTCTCAGTTTTCGTACCCTGGTACTCGGGTGCAACATTCCAGACGCTTTACTAACACTCTCCCGACTTGGAGAGTCAGTCCCTTTAACCTCCTGTTTGGCCCAGTTTGCAATTTCTGCGGAAGATGAACAGGAATAGCGAGAACCAATGAGAGACTAGCTGGAGGTGTCTGGACGGGCAAATTTAACTCTCATTTCCCACCAGGAAGAGGAAATAACCAAAGGCTCAGCGTGCCGTGCCGGAACCAGATTAGGGCCTGAAGCCATCCTGCGGTGTTGCGGCCAGCTCACAAGAAAACGAGTTGAAGAAAGGAGCTCAGGGGCACTGTAATTCACAAACCTGCAGAGTTATAAATGACAACTATCGTCCAAAAATATACTGAAGTAAGGCTGCCAAGAGGACTTGAAAGCGGGGCAGAATTGCAGGAAACCGATTTCAGGAGGTAGACTGGAATTGCATTGAAAGCATAGGAAAAGAGGCAGAACGTCCACAATGATGCACTTGGCCAAAAAGGGCGTATGCGTTTTTTCCTGAATATATTCAGGAAAAAACGCATACGCCCTTTTTGGCCAACCAAGCAAGCTTGCAAAGGAAATCTGCACTACAATGAAGTCTCACTTCCCCCCGGTCAAAAGGGCCATCTGAAAAAAGTGTAAAATCCAGAAAGGCAGGACAGGCCATGGAGAACTGGGAGCCTTGTTATGCTGATGGGCGGGATGTAAACTGCCAACAGACACTCGGGAGAAGTGTATGGTGTTTCGAAACATCTAAAAAACAAAGCAACAGAGCCTAGGGCACTTCCACTTATGGTCCTATAGCTTAGGGAAATTAAAATCAAAAAGACACAGCCACCCCAATGTTTGGGACGCCTCTGTTACAAGAACCTCGTTTACCGTACAAGTTCAATATCACAGAAAGTGAAAATGGATAAAGAACTTGTGGTACTTACGTACAATGCAGTATCACTCAGCAGTGAAATCTATGCCATCAGGCCCGTAGCAGCACAATGAGTGGATTCAGGTACGATGATTCTAACTGAAATAAGTCACACAGAAAAAGAAACATCATAAGATATCAGTAATACACGGAATGTAAACTTGGCTACACAGGAACTGAATTACAGAACAGAACAGGGTCTCAAATTTAGAAAACCAACTTATGCTTGTTTAAGGGTAAAGGTGAGTTGGGGTGCTGCATAAAACCAGAGATTGAAATGAGCACAGATAAAGTTCCTTAAGCCAAATATGGAATAGACAAGAGCTACTCCTTGCTCAACGAAATGGACTCAACACCGCATATTAAACGCCTAAGAATGTACCTGACTCTTAAGTATCTTAAAACCTATGGATTGCTATGTCTCCGAAAGAGAATCAAGCATGTGTACAGGGACATAAACGCAGCAGTGATAGGATTGGAGAGGTTCGGTGAGCAAATGAAGACCCTTTGAAGTCATATTGCATGGTACCCATTCCACGGGTTTCAACTACCCAGGTTTAAGGTATTCTTCCTTCAGCTAAAACATGCATGTGGAACCTAGAGTATGATCAACCATGTGATCGGGAGACGTGTTCAAATATGTCTCAGTTTTCGTACCTGGTACTCGGGTTGCAACATTCCAGACGCTTTACTAACACTCTCCCGACTTGGAGAGTCAGTCCCTTTAACCTCCTGTTTGGCCCAGTTTGCAATTTCTGCGGAGATGAACAGGAATAGCGAGAACCAATGAGAGACTAGCTGGAGGTGTCTGGACGGGCAAATTTAACTCTCATTCCCACCAGGAAGAGGAAATAACCAAAGGCTCAGCGTGCCGTGCCGGAACCAGATTAGGGCCTGAAGCCATCCTGCGGTGTTGCGGCCAGCTCACAAGAAAACGAGTTGAAGAAAGGAGCTCAGGGCACTGTAATTCACAAACCTGCAGAGTTATAAATGACAACTATCGTCCAAAATATACTGAAGTAAGGCTGCCAAGAGGACTTGAAAGCGGGGCAGAATTGCAGGAAACCGATTTCAGGAGGTAGACTGGAATTGCATTGAAAGCATAGGAAAAGAGGCAGAACGTCCACAATGATGCACTTGGCCAAAAAGGGCGTATGCGTTTTTTCCTGAATATATTCAGGAAAAAAACGCATACGCCCTTTTTGGCCAACCAAGCAAGCTTGCAAAGGAAATCTGCACTACAATGAAGTCTCACTTCCCCCCGGTCAAAAGGGCCATCTGAAAAAAGTGTAAAATCCAGAAAGGCAGGACAGGCCATGGAGAACTGGGAGCCTTGTTATGCTGATGGGCGGGATGTAAACTGCCAACAGACACTCGGGAGAAGTGTATGGTGTTTCCTGAAACATCTAAAAAACAAAGCAACAGAGCCTAGGCCACTTCCACTTATGGTCCTATAGCTTAGGGAAATTAAAATCAAAAAGACACAGCCACCCCAATGTTTGGGACGCCTCTGTTTACAAGAACCTCGTTTACCGTACAAGTTCAATATCACAGAAAGTGAAAAATGGATAAAGAACTTGTGGTACTTACGTACAATGCAGTATCACTCAGCAGTGAAATCTATGTCATCAGGCCCGTAGCAGCACAATGAGTGGATTCAGGTACGATGATTCTAACTGAAATAAGTCACACAGAAAAAGAAACATCATAAGATATCAGTAATACACGGAATGTAAACTTGGCTACACAGGAACTGAATTACAGAACAGAACAGGGTCTCAAATTTAGAAACCAACTTATGCTTGTTTAAGGGTAAAGGTGAGTTGGGGTGCTGCATAAAACCAGAGATTGAAATGAGCACAGATAAAGTTCCTTAAGCCAAATATGGAATAGACAAGAGCTACTCCTTGCTCAACGAAATGGACTCAACACCGCATATTAAACGCCTAAGAATGTACCTGACTCTTAAGTATCTTAAAACCTATGGATTGCTATGTCTCCGAAAGAGAATCAAGCATGTGTACAGGACATAAACGCAGCAGTGATAGGATTGGAGAGGTTCGGTGAGCAAATGAGACCCTTTGAAGTCATATTGCATGGTACCCATTCCACGGGTTTCAACTACCCAGGTTTAAGGTATTCTTCCTTCAGCTAAAACATGCATGTGGAACCTAGAGTATGATCAACCATGTGATCGGGAGACGTGTTCAAATATGTCTCAGTTTTCGTACCCTGGTACTCGGGTGCAACATTCCAGACGCTTTACTAACACTCTCCCGACTTGGAGAGTCAGTCCCTTTAACCTCCTGTTTGGCCCAGTTTGCAATTTCTGCGGAAGATGAACAGGAATAGCGAGAACCAATGAGAGACTAGCTGGAGGTGTCTGGACGGGCAAATTTAACTCTCATTTCCCACCAGGAAGAGGAAATAACCAAAGGCTCAGCGTGCCGTGCCGGAACCAGATTAGGGCCTGAAGCCATCCTGCGGTGTTGCGGCCAGCTCACAAGAAAACGAGTTGAAGAAAGGAGCTCAGGGGCACTGTAATTCACAAACCTGCAGAGTTATAAATGACAACTATCGTCCAAAAATATACTGAAGTAAGGCTGCCAAGAGGACTTGAAAGCGGGGCAGAATTGCAGGAAACCGATTTCAGGAGGTAGACTGGAATTGCATTGAAAGCATAGGAAAAGAGGCAGAACGTCCACAATGATGCACTTGGCCAAAAAGGGCGTATGCGTTTTTTCCTGAATATATTCAGGAAAAAACGCATACGCCCTTTTTGGCCAACCAAGCAAGCTTGCAAAGGAAATCTGCACTACAATGAAGTCTCACTTCCCCCCGGTCAAAAGGGCCATCTGAAAAAAGTGTAAAATCCAGAAGACAGGACAGGCCATGGAGAACTGGGAGCCTTGTTATGCTGATGGGCGGGATGTAAACTGCCAACAGACACTCGGGAGAAGTTATGGTGTTTCCTGAAACATCTAAAAACAAAGCAACAGAGCCTAGGCACTTCCACTTATGGTCCTATAGCTTAGGGAAATTAAAATCAAAAAGACACAGCCACCCCAATGTTTGGGACGCCTCTGTTTACAAGAACCTCGTTTACCGTACAAGTTCAATATCACAGAAAGTGAAAAATGGATAAAGAACTTGTGGTACTTACGTACAATGCAGTATCACTCAGCAGTGAAATCTATGTCATCAGGCCCGTAGCAGCACAATGAGTGGATTCAGGTACGATGATTCTAACTGAAATAAGTCACACAGAAAAAGAAACATCATAAGATATCAGTAATACACGGAATGTAAACTTGGCTACACAGGAACTGAATTACAGAACAGAACAGGGTCTCAAATTTAGAAAACCAACTTATGCTTGTTTAAGGGTAAAGGTGAGTTGGGGTGCTGCATAAAACCAGAGATTGAAATGAGCACAGATAAAGTTCCTTAAGCCAAATATGGAATAGACAAGAGCTACTCCTTGCTCAACGAAATGGACTCAACACCGCATATTAAACGCCTAAGAATGTACCTGACTCTTAAGTATCTTAAAACCTATGGATTGCTATGTCTCCGAAAGAGAATCAAGCATGGTGTACAGGGACATAAACGCAGCAGTGATAGGATTGGAGAGGTTCGGTGAGCAAATGAAGACCCTTTGAAGTCATATTGCATGGTACCCATTCCACGGGTTTCAACTACCCAGGTTTAAGGTATTCTTCCTTCAGCTAAAACATGCATGTGGAACCTAGAGTATGATCAACCATGTGATCGGGAGACGTGTTCAAATATGTCTCAGTTTTCGTACCCTGGTACTCGGTGCAACATTCCAGACGCTTTACTAACACTCTCCCGACTTGGAGAGTCAGTCCCTTTAACCTCCTGTTTGGCCCAGTTTGCAATTTCTGCGGAAGATGAACAGGAATAGCGAGAACCAATGAGAGACTAGCTGGAGGTGTCTGGACGGGCAAATTTAACTCTCATTTCCCACCAGGAAGAGGAAATAACCAAAGGCTCAGCGTGCCGTGCCGGAACCAGATTAGGGCCTGAAGCCATCCTGCGGTGTTGCGGCCAGCTCACAAGAAAACGAGTTGAAGAAAGGAGCTCAGGGGCACTGTAATTCACAAACTTGCAGAGTTATAAATGACAACTATCGTCCAAAAATATACTGAAGTAAGGCTGCCAAGAGGACTTGAAAGCGGGGCAGAATTGCAGGAAACCGATTTCAGGAGGTAGACTGGAATTGCATTGAAAGCATAGGAAAAGAGGCAGAACGTCCACAATGATGCACTTGGCCAAAAGGGCGTATGCGTTTTTTTCCTGAATATATTCAGGAAAAAACGCATACGCCCTTTTTGGGCCAACCAAGCAAGCTTGCAAAGGAAATCTGCACTACAATGAAGTCTCACTTCCCCCCGGTCAAAAGGGCCATCTGAAAAAAGTGTAAAATCCAGAAAGGCAGGACAGGCCATGGAGAACTGGGAGCCTTGTTATGCTGATGGGCGGGATGTAAACTGCCAACAGACACTCGGGAGAAGTGTATGGTGTTTCCTGAAACATCTAAAAAACAAAGCAACAGAGCCTAGGCCACTTCCACTTATGGTCCTATAGCTTAGGGAAATTAAAATCAAAAAGACACAGCCACCCCAATGTTTGGGACGCCTCTGTTTACAAGAACCTCGTTTACCGTACAAGTTCAATATCACAGAAAGTGAAAAATGGATAAAGAACTTGTGGTACTTACGTACAATGCAGTATCACTCAGCAGTGAAATCTATGTCATCAGGCCCGTAGCAGCACAATGAGTGGATTCAGGTACGATGATTCTAACTGAAATAAGTCACACAGAAAAAGAAACATCATAAGATATCAGTAATACACGGAATGTAAACTTGGCTACACAGGAACTGAATTACAGAACAGAACAGGGTCTCAAATTTAGAAACCAACTTATGCTTGTTTAAGGGTAAAGGTGAGTTGGGGTGCTGCATAAAACCAGAGATTGAAATGAGCACAGATAAAGTTCCTTAAGCCAAATATGGAATAGACAAGAGCTACTCCTTGCTCAACGAAATGGACTCAACACCGCATATTAAACGCCTAAGAATGTACCTGACTCTTAAGTATCTTAAAACCTATGGATTGCTATGTCTCCGAAAGAGAATCAAGCATGTGTACAGGACATAAACGCAGCAGTGATAGGATTGGAGAGGTTCGGTGAGCAAATGAAGACCCTTTGAAGTCATATTGCATGGTACCCATTCCACGGGTTTCAACTACCCAGGTTTAAGGTATTCTTCCTTCAGCTAAACATGCATGTGGAACTAGAGTATGATCAACCATGTGATCGGGAGACGTGTTCAAATATGTCTCAGTTTTCGTACCCTGGTACTCGGGTGCAACATTCCAGACGCTTTACTAACACTCTCCCGACTTGGAGAGTCAGTCCCTTTAACCTCCTGTTTGGCCCAGTTTGCAATTTCTGCGGAAGATGAACAGGAATAGCGAGAACCAATGAGAGACTAGCTGGAGGTGTCTGGACGGGCAAATTTAACTCTCATTTCCCACCAGGAAGAGGAAATAACCAAAGGCTCAGCGTGCCGTGCCGGAACCAGATTAGGGCCTGAAGCCATCCTGCGGTGTTGCGGCCAGCTCACAAGAAAACGAGTTGAAGAAAGGAGCCTCAGGGGCACTGTAATTCACAAACCTGCAGAGTTATAAATGACAGCTATCGTCCAAAAATATACTGAAGTAAGGCTGCCAAGAGGACTTGAAAGCGGGGCAGAATTGCAGGAAACCGATTTCAGGAGGTAGACTGGAATTGCATTGAAAGCATAGGAAAAGAGGCAGAACGTCCACAATGATGCCACTTGGCCAAAAAGGGCGTATGCGTTTTTTCCTGAATATATTCAGGAAAAAACGCATACGCCCTTTTTTGGCCAACCAAGCAAGCTTGCAAAGGAAATCTGCACTACAATGAAGTCTCACTTCCCCCCGGTCAAAAGGGCCATCTGAAAAAAGTGTAAAATCCAGAAAGCAGGACAGGCCATGGAGAACTGGGAGCCTTGTTATGCTGATGGGCGGGATGTAAACTGCAACAGACACTCGGGAGAAGTGTATGGTGTTTCCTGAAACATCTAAAAAACAAAGCAACAGAGCCTAGGGCACTTCCACTTATGGTCCTATAGCTTAGGGAAATTAAAATCAAAAGACACAGCCACCCCAATGTTTGGGACGCCTCTGTTTACAAGAACCTCGTTTACCGTACAAGTTCAATATCACAGAAAGTGAAAATGGATAAAGAACTTGTGGTACTTACGTACAATGCAGTATCACTCAGCAGTGAAATCTATGTCATCAGGCCCGTAGCAGCACAATGAGTGGATTCAGGTACGATGATTCTAACTGAAATAAGTCACACAGAAAAAGAAACATCATAAGATATCAGTAATACACGGAATGTAAACTTGGCTACACAGGAACTGAATTACAGACAGAACAGGGTCTCAATTTAGAAAACCAACTTATGCTTGTTTAAGGGTAAAGGTGAGTTGGGGTGCTGCATAAACCAGAGATTGAAATGAGCACAGATAAAGTTCCTTAAGCCAAATATGGAAATAGACAAGAGCTACTCCTTGCTCAACGAATGACTCAACACCGCATATTAAACGCCTAAGAATGTACCTGACTCTTAAGTATCTTAAAACCTATGGATTGCTATGTCTCCGAAAGAGAATCAAGCATGTGTACAGGGACATAAACGCAGCAGTGATAGGATTGGAGAGGTTCGGTGAGCAAATGAAGACCCTTTGAAGTCATATTGCATGGTACCCATTCCACGGGTTTCAACTACCAGGTTTAAGGTATTCTTCCTTCAGCTAAAACATGCATGTGGAACCTAGAGTATGATCAACCATGTGATCGGGAGACGTGTTCAAATTATGTCTCAGTTTTCGTACCCTGTACTCGGGTGCAACATTCCAGACGCTTTACTAACACTCTCCCCACTTGGAGAGTCAGTCCCTTTAACCTCCTGTTTGGCCAGTTGCAATTTCTGCGGAAGATGAACAGGAATAGCGGAGAACCAATGAGAGACTAGCTGGAGGTGTCTGGACGGGCAAATTTAACTCTCATTTCCCACCAGGAAGAGGAAATAACCAAAGGCTCAGCGTGCCGTGCCGGAACCAGATTAGGGCCTGAAGCCATCCTGCGGTGTTGCGGCCAGCTCACAAGAAAACGAGTTGAAGAAAGGAGCTCAGGGGCACTGTAATTCACAAACCTGCAGAGTATAAATGACAGCTATCGTCCAAAAATATACTGAAGTAAGGCTGCCAAGAGGACTTGAAAGCGGGGCAGAATTGCAGAAACCGATTTCAGGAGGTAGACTGAATTGCATTGAAAGCATAGGAAAGAGGCAGAACGTCCACAATGATGCACTTGGCCAAAAAGGGCGTATGCGTTTTTTCCTGAATATATTCAGGAAAAAACGCATACGCCCTTTTTGGCCAACCAAGCAAGCTTGCAAAGGAAATCTGCACTACAATGAAGTCTCACTTCCCCCCGGTCAAAAGGGCCATCTGAAAAAGTGGTAAAATCCAGAAAGGCAGGACAGGCCATGGAGAGAACTGGGAGCCTTGTTATGCTGATGGGCGGGATGTAAACTGCCACAGACACTCGGGAGAAGTGTATGGTGTTTCCTGAAACATCCTAAGAAACAAAGCACAGAGCCTAGGGCACTTCCACTTATGGTCCCTATAGCTTAGGGAAATTATAATCAAAAGACACAGCCACCCCAAAGTTTGGGACGCCTCTGTTACAAGAACCTCGTTTACCGTACAAGTTCAATATCACAGAAAGTGAAAAATGGATAAAGAACTTGTGGTACTTACGTACAATGCAGTATCACTCAGCAGTGAAATCTATGTCATCAGGCCCGTAGCAGC
>NW_027207868.1:0-67000 GCF_963455315.2 Globicephala melas
GTCTGTTGGCAATTTACATCCCGCCCATCAACATAACAAGGCTCCCAGTTCTCCATGGCCTGTCCTGCCTTTCTGGATTTTACACTTTTTTCAGATGGCCCTTTTGACCGGGGGGAAGTGAGACTTCATTGTAGTGCAGATTTCCTTTGCAAGCTTGCTTGGTTGGCCAAAAAGGGCGTATGCGTTTTTTCCTGAATATATTCAGGAAAAAACGCATACGCCCTTTTTGGCCAAGTGCATCATTGTAGACGTTCTGCCTCTTTTCCTATGCTTTCAATGCAATTCCAGTCTACCTCCTGAAATTGGATTCCTGCAATTCTGCCCCGCTTTCAAGTCCTCTTGGCAGCCTTACTTCAGTATATTTTTGGATGATAGCTGTCATTTATAACTCTGCAGGTTTGTGAATTACAGTGCCCCTGAGCTCCTTTCCTCAATTCGCTTTCTTTTGAGCTGGCCGCAACACCGCAGGATGGTTTCAGGCCCCAATCTGTGTGCGGCACGGCACGCTGAGCCTTTGGTTATTTCCTCTTCCTGGTGGGAAATGAGAGTTAAATTTGCCCGTCCAGACAATTCCAGCTAGTCTCTCATTGGTTCTCCCTATTCCTGTTCATCTTCCGCAGAAATTGCAAACTGGGCCAAACAGGAGGTTAAAGGCGCTGACTCTCCAAGTGGGGAGAGTGTTAGTAAAGCATCTGGAATGTTGCACCCGAGTACCAGGGGACGAAAACTGAGACATATTTGAACACGTCTCCAGGTGACATGGTTGATCATACTCTGGGTTCCACATGCAAGTTTTAGCTGAAGGAAGAATACCTTAAACCTGGGTAGTGGAAACCCGTGGAATGGGTACCATGCAATATGACTTCAAAGGGTCTTCATTTGCTCACCGAACGTCTCCAATCCTGTCACTGCTGCGTTTATGCCCCTGTACACATGCTTGATTCTCTTTCGGAGACATAGCAATCCATAGGTTTTAAGATACTTACTAGTCAGGTACATTCTTAGGCGTTTAATATGGGGTGTTGAGTCCATTTCGTTGAGCAAGGAGTACCTCTTGTCTATTCCATATTTGGCTTAAGGAACTTTATCTGTGCTCATTTCAATCTCTGGTTTTATGCAGCACCCCAACTCACCTTTCCCCTTAAGCAAGCCTAAGTTGGTTTTCTAAATTTGAGACCCTGTTCTGTTCTGGAATTCAGTTCCTGTGTAGCCAAGTTTACATTCCGTGTATTAGTGATATCTTATGATGTTTCTTTTTCTGTGTGACTTATTTCAGTTAGAATCATCATACCTGAATCCACTCATTGTGCTGCTAAGGGCCTGATGACATAGATTTCATTGCTGAGTGATATTGCTTTGTAAGTAAATACCACAACTTCTTTGTCCATTTTTCACTTTCTCTGATATTGAACTTGTACGGTAAATGAGGTTCTTGTAAACAGAGGCGTCCCAAACTTTGGGGTGGCTGTGTCTTTTTGATTTTAATTTCCCTAAGCTATAGGACCATAAGTGGAAGTGCCCTAGACTCTGTTGCTTTGTTTTTTAGATGTTTCAGGAAACACCATACACTTCTCCCGAGTGTCTGTTGGCAATTTACATCCCGCCCATCAGCATAACAAGGCTCCCAGTTCTCCATGGCCTGTCCTGCCTTTCTGGATTTTACACTTTTTTCAGATGGCCCTTTTGACCGGGGGGAAGTGAGACTTCATTGTAGTGCAGATTTCCTTTGCAAGTTTGCTTGGTTGGCCAGAAAGGGTGTATGCGTTTTTTCCTGAATATATTCAGGAAAAAACGAATACGCCCTTTTAGGCCAAGTGCATCATTGTGGACGTTCTGCCTCTTTTCCTATGCTTTCAATGCAATTCCAGTCTACCTCCTGAAATGGGGTTCCTGCAATTCTGCCCCGCTTTCAAGTCCTCTTGGCAGCCTTACTTCAGTATATTTTTGGACGATAGCTGTCATTTATAACTCTGCAGGTTTGTGAATTACAGTGCCCCTGAGCTCCTTTCTTCAACTCGCTTTCTTGTGACCTGGCCCCAACACCGCAGGATGGCTTCAGGCCCTAATCTGGTTCCGGCACGGCACGCTGAGCCTTTGGTTATTTCCTCTTCCTGGTGGGAAATGAGAGTTAAATTTGCCCGTCCAGACACCTCCAGCTAGTCTCTCATTGGTTCTCCCTATTCCTGTTCATCTTCCGCAGAAATTGCAAACTGGGCCAAACAGGAGGTTAAAGGCGCTGACTCTCCAAGTGGGGAGAGTGTTAGTAAAGCGTCTGGAATGTTGCACCCGAGTACCAGGGGAGGAAAACTGAGACATATTTGAACACGTCTCCCGTTCACATGGTTGATCATACTCTGGGTTCCACATGCATGTTTTAGCTGAAGGAAGAATACCTTAAACCTGGAGAGTTGAGACCCGTGGAATGGTTACCATGCAATATGACTTCAAAGGGTCTTCATTTGCTCACCGAACCTCTCCAATCCTATCACTGCTGCGTTTATGCCCCTGTACACACGCTTGATTCTCTTTTGGAGTCATAGCAATCCATAGGTTTTAAGATACTTACTAGTCAGGTACATTCTTAGGCGTTTAATATGGGGTGTTGAGTCCATTTCGTTGAGCAAGGAGTAGCTCTTGTCTATTCCATATTTGGCTTAAGGAACTTTATCTGTGCTCATTTCAATCTCTGGTTTTATGCAGCACCCCAACTCACCTTTCCCCTTAAGCAAGCATAAGTTGGTTTTCTAAATTTGAGACACTGTTCTGTTCTGGAATTCAGTTCCTGTGTAGCCAAGTTTACATTCCGTGTATTACTGATAACTTATGATGTTTCTTTTTCTGTGTGACTTATTTCAGTTAGAATCATCATACCTGAATCCACTCATTGTGCTGCTAAGGGCCTGATGACATAGATTTCATTGCTGAGTGATACTGCATTGTGCGTAAGTACCACAAGTTCTTTATCCATTTTTCACTTTCTGCGATGTTGAACTTGTACTGTAAACGAGGTTCTTGTAAACAGAGGCGTCCCAAACTTTGGGGTGGCTGTGTCTTTTTGATTTTAATTTCCCTCAGCTTTAGGACCATAAGTGGAAGTGCCCTAGGCTCTGTTGCTTTGTTTTTTAGATGTTTCAGGAAACACCATACACTTCTCCCCAGTGTCTGTTGGCAATTTACATCCCGCCCATCAGCATAACAAGGCTCCCAGTTCTCCATGGCCTGTCCTGCCTTTCTGGATTTTACACTTTTTTCAGGTGGCCCTTTGACCGGGGGGCAGTGAGACTTCATTGTAGTGCAGATTTCCTTTGCAAGCTTGCTTGGTTGGCCAAAAAGGGCGTATGCGTTTTTTCCTGAATATATTCAGGAAAAAACGCATACGCCCTTTTTGGCCAAGTGCATCATTGTGGACGTTCTGCCTCTTTTCCTATGCTTTCAATGCAATTCCAGTCTACCTCCTGAAATCGGTTTCCTGCAATTCTGCCCCGCTTTCAAGTCCTCTTGGCAGCCTTACTTCAGTATATTTTTGGACGATAGCTGTCATTTATAACTCTGCAGGTTTGTGAATTACAGTGCCCCTGAGCTCCTTTCTTCAACTCGCTTTCTTTTGAGCTGACCGCAACACCGCAGGATGGCTTCAGGCCCTAATCTGGTTCCGGCACGGCATGCTGAGCCTTTGGTTATTTCCTCTTCCTGGTGGGAAATGAGAGTTAAATTTGCCCGTCCAGACACCTCCAGCTAGTCTCTCATTGGTTCTCCCTATTCCTGTTCATCTTCCGCAGAAATTGCAAACTGGGCCAAACAGGAGGTTAAAGGCGCTGACTCTCCAAGTGGGGAGAGTGTTAGTAAAGCGTCTGGAATGTTGCACCCGAGTACCAGGGGAGGAAAACTGAGACATATTTGAACACGTCTCCCGTTCACATGGTTGATCATACTCTGGGTTCCACATGCATATTTTAGCTGAAGGAAGAATACCTTAAACCTGGAGAGTTGAGGCCCGTGGAATGGGTACCATGCAATATGACTTCAAAGGGTCTTCATTTGCTCACCGAACCTCTCCAATCCTATCACTGCTGCGTTTATGCCCCTGTACACACGCTTGATTCTCTTTTGGAGACATAGCAATCCCTAGGTTTTAAGATACTTACTAGTCAGGTACATTCTTAGGCGTTTAATATGGGGTGTTGAGTCTATTTCGTTGAGCTAGGAGTAGCTCTTGTCTATTCCATATTTGGCTTAAGGAACTTTATCTGTGCTCATTTCAATCTCTGGTTTTTTGCAGCACCCCAACTCACCTTTCCCCTTAAGCAAGCATAAGTTGGTTTTCTAAATTTGAGACCCTGTTCTGTTTTGGAATTCAGTTCCTGTGTAGCCAAGTTTACATTCCGTGTATTAGTGATATCTTATGGTGTTTCTTTTTTTATGTGTGACTTATTTCAGTTAGAATCATCGTACCTGAATCCACTCATTATGCTCCTACGGGCCTGATGACATAGATTTCATTGCTGAGTGATACTGCATTGTGCGTAAGTACCACAAGTTCTTTATTCATTTTTCACTTTCTGTGATATTCAACTTGTACGGTAAACGAGGTTCTTGTAAACAGAGGCGTCCCAAACTTTGGGGTGGCTGTGTCTTTTTGATTTTAATTTCCCTAAGCTATAGGACCATAAGTGGAAGTGCCCTAGACTCTGTTGCTTTGTTTTTTAGATGTTTCAGGAAACACCATACACTTCTCCCGAGTGTCTGTTGGCAATTTACATCCCGCCCATCAGCATAACAAGGCTCCCAGTTCTCCATGGCCTGTCCTGCCTTTCTGGATTTTACACTTTTTTCAGATGGCCCTTTGGACCGGGGGGAAGTGAGACTTCATTGTAGTGCAGATTTCCTTTGCAAGCTTGCTTGGTTGGCCAAAAAGGGCGTATGCGTTTTTTCCTGAATATATTCAGGAAAAAACGCATACGCCCTTTTTGGCCAAGTGCATCATTGTGGACGTTCTGCCTCTTTTCCTATGCTTTCAATGCAATTCCAGTCTACCTCCTGAAATCGGTTTCCTGCAATTCTGCCCCGCTTTCAAGTCCTCTTGGCAGACTTACTTCAGTCTATTTTTGGACGATAGGTGTCATTTATAACTCTGCAGGTTTGTGAATTACAGTGCCCCTGAGCTCCTTTCTTCAACTCGCTTTCTTTTGAGCTGACCGCAACACCGCAGGATGGCTTCAGGCCCTAATCTGGTTCCGGCACGGCATGCTGAGCCTTTGGTTATTTCCTCTTCCTGGTGGGAAATGAGAGTTAAATTTGCCCGTCCAGACACCTCCAGCTAGTCTCTCATTGGTTCTCCCTATTCCTGTTCATCTTCCGCAGAAATTGCAAACTGGGCCAAACAGGAGGTTAAAGGCGCTGACTCTCCAAGTGGGGAGAGTGTTAGTAAAGCGTCTGGAATGTTGCACCCGAGTACCAGGGGAGGAAAACTGAGACATATTTGAACACGTCTCCCGTTCACATGGTTGATCATACTCTGGGTTCCACATGCATGTTTTATCTGAAGGAAGAATACCTTAAACCTGGAGAGTTGAGACCCGTGGAATGGGTACCATGCAATATGACTTCAAAGGGTCTTCATTTGCTCACCGAACCTCTCCAATCCTATCACTGCTGCGTTTATGCCCCTGTACACACGCTTGATTCTCTTTTGGAGAGATAGCAATCCATAGGTTTTAAGATACTTACTAGTCAGGTACATTCTTAGGCGTTTAATATGGGGTGTTGAGTCCATTTCGTTGAGCAAGGAGTAGCTCTTGTCTATTCCATATTTGGCTTAAGGAACTTTATCTGTGCTCATTTCAATCTCTGGTTTTATGCAGCACCCCAACTCACCTTTCCCCTTAAGCAAGCATAAGTTGGTTTTCTAAATTTGAGACCCTGTTCTGTTTTGGAATTCAGTTCCTGTTTAGGCAAGTTTACATTCCGTGTATTAGTGATATCTTATGATGTTTCTTTTTATGTGTGACTTATTTCAGTTAGAATCATCGTACCTGAATCCACTCATTATGCTGCTACAGGCCTGATGACATAGATTTCATTGCTGAGTGATACTGCATTGTACGTAAGTACCACAAGTTCTTTATTCATTTTTCACTTTCTGTGATATTGAACTTGTACGGTAAACGAGGTTCTTGTAAACAGAGGCGTCCCAAACTTTGGGGTGGCTGTGTCTTTTTGATTTTAATTTCCCTAAGCTATAGGACCATAAGTGGAAGTGCCCTAGGCTCTGTTGCTTTGTTTTTTAGATGTTTCAGGAAACACCATTCACTTCTCCCGAGTGTCTGTTGGCAATTTACATCCCGCCCATCAGCATAACAAGGCTCCCAGTTCTCCATGGCCTGTCCTGCCTTTCTGGATTTTACACTTTTTTCAGATGGCCCTTTAGACCGGGGGGCAGTGAGACTTCATTGTAGTGCAGATTTCCTTTGCAAGCTTGCTTGGTTGGCCAAAAAGTGCGTATGCGTTTTTTCCTGAATATATTCAGGAAAAAACGCATACGCCCTTTTTGGCCAAGTGCATCATTGTGGACGTTCTGCCTCTTTTCCTATGCTTTCAATGCAATTCCAGTCTACCTCCTGAAATCGGTTTCCTGCAATTCTGCCCCGCTTTCAAGTCCTCTTGGCAGCCTTACTTCAGTATATTTTTGGACGATAGCTGTCATTTATAACGCTGCAGGTTTGTGAATTACAGTGCCCCTGAGCTCCTTTCTTCAACTCGCTTTCTTGTGACCTGGCCGCAACACCGCAGGATGGCTTCAGGCCCTAATCTGGTTCCGGCACGGCATGCTGAGCCTTTGGTTATTTCCTCTTCCTGGTGGGAAATGAGAGTTAAATTTGCCCGTCCAGACACCTCCAGCTAGTCTCTCATTGGTTCTCCCTATTCCTGTTCATCTTCCGCAGAAATTGCAAACTGGGCCAAACAGGAGGTTAAAGGCGCTGACTCTCCAAGTGGGGAGAGTGTTAGTAAAGCGTCTGGAATGTTGCACCCGAGTACCAGGGGAGGAAAACTGAGACATATTTGAACACGTCTCCCGTTCACACGGTTGATCATACTCTGGTTCCACATGCATGTTTTAGCTGAAGGAAGAATACCTTAAACCTGGAGAGTTGAGACCCGTGGAATGGGTACCATGCAATATGACTTCAAAGGGTCTTCGTTTGCTCACCGAACCTCTCGAATCCTATCACTGCTGCGTTTATGCCCCTGTACACATGCTTGATTCTCTTTCGGAGACATAGCAATCCCTAGGTTTTAAGATACTTACTAGTCAGGTACATTCTTAGGCGTTTAATATGGGGTGTTGAGTCCATTTCGTTGAGCAAGGTGTAGCTCTTGTCTATTCCATATTTGGCTTAAGGAACTTTATCTGTGCTCATTTCAATCTCTGGTTTTATGCAGCACCCCAACTCACCTTTCCCCTTAAGCAAGCCTAAGTTGGTTTTCTAAATTTGAGACCCTGTTCTGTTTTGGAATTCAGTTCCTGTGTAGGCAAGTTTACATTCCGTGTATTACTTATATCTTATGACGTTTCTTTTTCTGTGTGACTTATTTCAGTTAGAATCATCATACCTGAATCTACTCATTGTGCTGCTAAGGGCCTGATGACATAGATTTCATTGCTGAGTGATATTGCTTTGTAAGTAAATACCACAACATCTTTATCCATTTTTCACTTTCTGCGATGTTGAACTTGTACTGTAAACGAGGTTCTTGTAAACAGAGGCGTCCCAAACTTTGGGGTGGCTGTGTCTTTTTGATTTTAATTTCCCTAAGCTATAGGACCATAAGTGGAAGTGCCCTAGGCTCTGTTGCTTTGTTTTTTAGATGTTTCAGGAAACACCATACACTTCTCCCGAGTGTCTGTTGGCAATTTACATCCCGCCCATCAGCATAACAAGGCTCCCAGTTCTCCATGGCCTGTCCTGCCTTTCTGGATTTTACACTTTTTTCAGATGGCCCTTTTGACCGGGGGGAAGTGAGACTTCATTGTAGTGCAGATTTCCTGTGCAAGCTTGCTTGGTTGGCCAAAAAGGGCGTATGCGTTTTTTCCTGAATATATTCAGGAAAAAACGCATACGCCCTTTTTGGCCAAGTGCATCATTGTGGACGTTCTGCCTCTTTTCCTATGCTTTCAATGCAATTCCAGTCTACCTCCTGAAATCGGTTTCCTGCAATTCTGCCCCGCTTTCAAGTCCTCTTGGCAGACTTACTTCAGTCTATTTTTGGACGATAGGTGTCATTTATAACTCTGCAGTTTTGTGAATTACAGTGCCCCTGAGCTCCTTTCTTCAACTCGCTTTCTTTTGAGCTGACCGCAACACCGCAGGATGGCTTCAGGCCCTAATCTGGTTCCGGCACGGCATGCTGAGCCTTTGGTTATTTCCTCTTCCTGGTGGGAAATGAGAGTTAAATTTGCCCGTCCAGACACCTCCAGCTAGTCTCTCATTGGTGCTCCCTATTCCTGTTCATCTTCCGCAGAAATTGCAAACTGGGCCAAACAGGAGGTTAAAGGCGCTGACTCTCCAAGTGGGGAGAGTGTTAGTAAAGCGTCTGGAATGTTGCACCCGAGTACCAGGGGAGGAAAACTGAGACATATTTGAACACGTCTCCCGTTCACATGGTTGATCATACTCTGGGTTCCACATGCATATTTTAGCTGAAGGAAGAATACCTTAAACCTGGAGAGTTGAGGCCCGTGGAATGGGTACCATGCAATATGACTTCAAAGGGTCTTCATTTGCTCACCGAACCTCTCCAATCCTATCACTGCTGCGTTTATGCCCCTGTACACACGCTTGATTCTCTTTTGGAGACATAGAAATCCCTAGGTTTTAAGATACTTACTAGTCAGGTACATTCTTAGGCGTTTAATATGGGGTGTTGAGTCTATTTCGTTGAGCTAGGAGTAGCTCTTGTCTATTCCATATTTGGCTTAAGGAACTTTATCTGTGCTCATTTCAATCTCTGGTTTTATGCAGCACCCCAACTCACCTTTCCCCTTAAGCAAGCATAAGTTGGTTTTCTAAATTTGAGACCCTGTTCTGTTTTGGAATTCAGTTCCTGTGTAGGCAAGTTTACATTCCGTGTATTAGTGATATCTTATGATGTTTCTTTTTCTGTGTGACTTATTTCAGTTAGAATCATCGTACCTGAATCCACTCATTATGCTGCTACAGGCCTGATGACATAGATTTCATTGCTGAGTGATACTGCATTGTACGTAAGTACCACAAGTTCTTTATTCATTTTTCACTTTCTGTGATATTGAACTTGTACGGTAAACGAGGTTCTTGTAAACAGAGGCGTCCCAAACTTTGGGGTGGCTGTGTCTTTTTGATTTTAATTTCCCTAAGCTATAGGACCATAAGTGGAAGTGCCCTAGGCTCTGTTGCTTTGTTTTTTAGATGTTTCAGGAAACACCATTCACTTCTCCCGAGTGTCTGTTGGCAATTTACATCCCGCCCATCAGCATAACAAGGCTCCCAGTTCTCCATGGCCTGTCCTGCCTTTCTGGATTTTACACTTTTTTCAGATGGCCCTTTAGACCGGGGGGCAGTGAGACTTCATTGTAGTGCAGATTTCCTTTGCAAGCTTGCTTGGTTGGCCAAAAAGTGCGTATGCGTTTTTTCCTGAATATATTCAGGAAAAAACGCATACGCCCTTTTTGGCCAAGTGCATCATTGTGGACGTTCTGCCTCTTTTCCTATGCTTTCAATGCAATTCCAGTCTACCTCCTGAAATCGGTTTCCTGCAATTCTGCCCCGCTTTCAAGTCCTCTTGGCAGCCTTACTTCAGTATATTTTTGGACGATAGCTGTCATTTATAACGCTGCAGGTTTGTGAATTACAGTGCCCCTGAGCTCCTTTCTTCAACTCGCTTTCTTGTGACCTGGCCGCAACACCGCAGGATGGCTTCAGGCCCTAATCTGGTTCCGGCACGGCATGCTGAGCCTTTGGTTATTTCCTCTTCCTGGTGGGAAATGAGAGTTAAATTTGCCCGTCCAGACACCTCCAGCTAGTCTCTCATTGGTTCTCCCTATTCCTGTTCATCTTCCGCAGAAATTGCAAACTGGGCCAAACAGGAGGTTAAAGGCGCTGACTCTCCAAGTGGTGAGAGTGTTAGTAAAGCGTCTGGAATGTTGCACCCGAGTACCAGGGGAGGAAAACTGAGACATATTTGAACACGTCTCCCGTTCACACGGTTGATCATACTCTGGTTCCACATGCATGTTTTAGCTGAAGGAAGAATACCTTAAACCTGGAGAGTTGAGACCCGTGGAATGGGTACCATGCAATATGACTTCAAAGGGTCTTCGTTTGCTCACCGAACCTCTCGAATCCTATCACTGCTGCGTTTATGCCCCTGTACACATGCTTGATTCTCTTTCGGAGACATAGCAATCCCTAGGTTTTAAGATACTTACTAGTCAGGTACATTCTTAGGCGTTTAATATGGGGTGTTGAGTCCATTTCGTTGAGCAAGGTGTAGCTCTTGTCTATTCCATATTTGGCTTAAGGAACTTTATCTGTGCTCATTTCAATCTCTGGTTTTATGCAGCACCCCAACTCACCTTTCCCCTTAAGCAAGCCTAAGTTGGTTTTCTAAATTTGAGACCCTGTTCTGTTTTGGAATTCAGTTCCTGTGTAGGCAAGTTTACATTCCGTGTATTACTTATATCTTATGACGTTTCTTTTTCTGTGTGACTTATTTCAGTTAGAATCATCATACCTGAATCTACTCATTGTGCTGCTAAGGGCCTGATGACATAGATTTCATTGCTGAGTGATATTGCTTTGTAAGTAAATACCACAACATCTTTATCCATTTTTCACTTTCTGCGATGTTGAACTTGTACTGTAAACGAGGTTCTTGTAAACAGAGGCGTCCCAAACTTTGGGGTGGCTGTGTCTTTTTGATTTTAATTTCCCTAAGCTATAGGACCATAAGTGGAAGTGCCCTAGGCTCTGTTGCTTTGTTTTTTAGATGTTTCAGGAAACACCATACACTTCTCCCGAGTGTCTGTTGGCAATTTACATCCCGCCCATCAGCATAACAAGGCTCCCAGTTCTCCATGGCCTGTCCTGCCTTTCTGGATTTTACACTTTTTTCAGATGGCCCTTTTGACCGGGGGGAAGTGAGACTTCATTGTAGTGCAGATTTCCTTTGCAAGCTTGCTTGGTTGGCCAAAAAGGGCGTATGCGTTTTTTCCTGAATATATTCAGGAAAAAACGCATACGCCCTTTTTGGCCAAGTGCATCATTGTGGACGTTCTGCCTCTTTTCCTATGCTTTCAATGCAATTCCAGTCTACCTCCTGAAATCAGTTTCCTGCAATTCTGCCCCGCTTTCAAGTCCTCTTGGCAGCCTTACTTCAGTCTATTTTTGGACGATAGCTGTCATTTATAACTCTGCATGTTTGTGAATTACAGTGCCCCTGAGCTCCTTTCTTCAACTCGATTTCTTTTGAGCTGGCCGCAACACCGCAGGATGGCTTCAGGCCCTAATCTGGTTCCGGCATGGCACGCTGAGCCTTTGGTTATTTCCTCTTCCTGGTGGGATATGAGAGTTAAATTTGCCCGTCCAGACACCTCCAGCTAGTCTCTCATTGGTTCTCCCTATTCCTGTTCATCTTCCGTAGAAATTGCAAACTGGGCCAAACAGGAGGTTAAAGGCGTTGACTCTCCAAGTCGGGAGAGTGTTAGTAAAGCGTCTGGAATGTTGCACCCAAGTTCCAGGGTACGAAAACTGAGACATATTTGAACACGTCTCCCGATCACATGGTTGATCATACTCTAGGTTCCACATGCATGTTTTAGCTGAAGGAAGAATACCTTAATCCTGGGTAGTTGAAACCCGTGGAATGGGTACCATGCAATATGACTTCAAAGGGTCTTCATTTGCTCACCGAACCTCTCCAATCCTATCACTGCTGCGTTTATGCCCCTGTACACACGCTTGATTCTCTTTTGGAGACATCGCAATCCATAGGTTTTAAGATACTTACTAGTCAGGTACATTCTTAGGCGTTTAATATGGGGTGTTGAGTCCATTTCGTTGAGCAAGGAGTAGCTCTTTTCTATTCCATATTTGGCTTAAGGAACTTTATCTGTGCTCATTTCAATCTCTGGTTTTATGCAGCACCCCAACTCACCTTTCCCCTTAAGCAAGCATAAGTTGGTTTTCTAAATTTGAGACCCTGTTCTGTTTTGGAATTCAGTTCCTGTGTAGCCAAGTTTACATTCCGTGTATTAGTGATATCTTATGGTGTTTCTTTTTCTGTGTGACTTATTTCAGTTAGAATCATCGTACCTGAATCCACTCATTATGCTCCTACGGGCCTGATGACATAGATTTCATTGCTGAGTGATACTGCATTGTGCGTAAGTACCACAAGTTCTTTATCCATTTTTCACTTTCTGTGATATTGAACTTCTACGGTAAACGAGGTTCTTGTAAACAGAGGCGTCCCAAACTTTGGGGTGGCTGTGTCTTTTTGATTTTAATTTCCCTAAGCTATAGGACCATAAGTGGAAGTGCCCTAGACTCTGTTGCTTTGTTTTTTAGATGTTTCAGGAAACACCATACACTTCTCCCGAGTGTCTGTTGGCAATTTACATCCCGCCCATCAGCATAACAAGGCTCCCAGTTCTCCATGGCCTGTCCTGCCTTTCTGGATTTTACACTTTTTTCAGATGGCCCTTTTGACCGGGGGGAAGTGAGACTTCATTGTAGTGCAGATTTCCTTTGCAAGCTTGCTTGGTTGGCCAAAAAGGGCGTATGCGTTTTTTCCTGAATATATTCAGGAAAAAACGCATACGCACTTTTTGGCCAACTGCATCATTGTGGACGTTCTGCCTCTTTTCCTATGCTTTCAATGCAATTCCAGTCTACCTTCTGAAATCGGTTTCCTGCAATTCTGCCCCGCTTTCAAGTCCTCTTGGCAGACTTACTTCAGTTTATTTTTGGACGATAGGTGTCATTTATAACTCTGCAGGTTTGTGAATTACAGTGCCCCTGAGCTCCTTTCTTCAACTCGCTTTCTTTTGAGCTGACCGCAACACCGCAGGATGGCTTCAGGCCCTAATCTGGTTCCGGCACGGCATGCTGAGCCTTTGGTTATTTCCTCTTCCTGGTGGGAAATGAGAGTTAAATTTGCCCGTCCAGACACCTCCAGCTAGTCTCTCATTGGTTCTCCCTATTCCTTTTCATCTTCCGCAGAAATTGCAAACTGGGCCAAACAGGAGGTTAAAGGCGCTGACTCTCCAAGTGGGGAGAGTGTTAGTAAAGCGTCTGGAATGTTGCACCCGAGTACCAGGGGAGGAAAACTGAGACATATTTGAACACGTCTCCCGTTCACACGGTTGATCATACTCTGGTTCCACATGCATGTTTTAGCTGAAGGAAGAATACCTTAAACCTGGAGAGTTGAGACCCGTGGAATGGGTACCATGCAATATGACTTCAAAGGGTCTTCCTTTGCTCACCGAACCTCTCCAATCCTATCACTGCTGCGTTTATGCCCCTGTACACACGCTTGATTCTCTTTCGGAGACATAGCAATCCCTAGGTTTTAAGATACTTACTAGTCAGGTACATTCTTAGGCGTTTAATATGGGGTGTTGAGTCCATTTCGTTGAGCAAGGAGTAGCTCTTGTCTATTCCATATTTGCCTTAAGGAACTTTATCTGTGCTCATTTCAATCTCTGGTTTTATGCAGCACCCCAACTCACCTTTCCCCTTAAGCAAGCCTAAGTTGGTTTTCTAAATTTGAGACCCTGTTCTGTTTTGGAATTCAGTTCCTGTGTAGGCAAGTTTACATTCCGTGTATTACTGATATCTTATGATGTTTCTTTTTCTGTGTGACTTATTTCAGTTAGAATCATCGTACCTGAATCCACTCATCATGCTGCTACGGGCCTGATGACATAGATTTCATTGCTGAGTGATACTGCATTGTACGTAAGTACCACAAGTTCTTTATTCATTTTTCACTTTCTGTGATATTGAACTTGTACGGTAAACGAGGTTCTTGTAAACAGAGGCGTCCCAAACTTTGGGGTGGCTGTGTCTTTTTGATTTTAATTTCCCTAAGCTATAGGACCATAAGTGGAAGTGCCCTAGGCTCTGTTGCTTTGTTTTTTAGATGTTTCAGGAAACACCATACACTTCTCCCGAGTGTCTGTTGGCAATTTACATCCCGCCCATCAGCATAACAAGGCTCCCAGTTCTCCATGGCCTGTCCTGCCTTTCTGGATTTTAAACTTTTTTCAGATGGCCCTTTTGACCGGGGGGAAGTGAGACTTCATTGTAGTGCAGATTTCCTTTGCAAGCTTGCTTGGTTGGCCAAAAAGGGCGTATGCGTTTTTTCCTGAATATATTCAGGAAAAAACGCATACGCCCTTTTTGGCCAAGTGCATCATTGTGGACGTTCTGCCTCTTTTCCTATGCTTTCAATGCAATTCCAGTCTACCTCCTGAAATCGGTTTCCTGCAATTCTGCCCCGCTTTCAAGTCCTCTTGGCAGCCTTACTTCAGTCTATTTTTGGACGATAGCCGTCATTTATAACTTTGCAGGTTTGTGAATTACAGTGCCCCTGAGCTCCTTTCTTCAACTCGCTTTCTTTTGAGCTGACCGCAACACCGCAGGATGGCTTCAGGCCCTAATCTGGTTCCGGCACGGCACGATGAGCCTTTGGTTATTTCCTCTTCCTGGTGGGAAATGAGAGTTAAATTTGCCCGTCCAGACACCTCCAGCTAGTCTCTCATTGGTTCTCCCTATTCCTGTTCATCTTCCGCAGAAATTGCAAACTGGGCCAAACAGGAGGTTAAAGGCGCTGACTCTCCAAGTGGGGAGAGTGTTAGAAAGCGTCTGGAATGTTGCACCCGAGTACCAGGGGAGGAAAACTGAGACATATTTGAACACGTCTCCCGTTCACATGGTTGATCATACTCTGGGTTCCACATGCATGTTTTATCTGAAGGAAGAATACCTTAAACCTGGAGAGTTGAGACCCGTGGAATGGGTACCATGCAATATGACTTCAAAGGGTCTTCATTTGCTCACCGAACCTCTCCAATCCTATCACTGCTGCGTTTATGCCCCTGTACACACGCTTGATTCTCTTTTGGAGACATCGCAATCCATAGGTTTTAAGATACTTACTAGTCAGGTACATTCTTAGGCGTTTAATATGGGGTGTTGAGTCCATTTCGTTGAGCAAGGAGTAGCTCTTTTCTATTCCATATTTGGCTTAAGGAACTTTATCTGTGCTCATTTCAATCTCTGGTTTTATGCAGCACCCCAACTCACCTTTCCCCTTAAGCAAGCATAAGTTGGTTTTCTAAATTTGAGACCCTGTTCTGTTTTGGAATTCAGTTCCTGTGTAGCCAAGTTTACATTCCGTGTATTAGTGATATCTTATGGTGTTTCTTTTTCTGTGTGACTTATTTCAGTTAGAATCATCGTACCTGAATCCACTCATTATGCTCCTACGGGCCTGATGACATAGATTTCATTGCTGAGTGATACTGCATTGTGCGTAAGTACCACAAGTTCTTTATCCATTTTTCACTTTCTGTGATATTGAAATTGTACGGTAAACGAGGTTCTTGTAAACAGAGGCGTCCCAAACTTTGGGGTGGCTGTGTCTTTTTGATTTTAATTTCCCTAAGCTATAGGACCATAAGTGGAAGTGCCCTAGACTCTGTTGCTTTGTTTTTTAGATGTTTCAGGAAACACCATACACTTCTCCCGAGTGTCTGTTGGCAATTTACATCCCGCCCATCAGCATAACAAGGCTCCCAGTTCTCCATGGCCTGTCCTGCCTTTCTGGATTTTACACTTTTTTCAGATGGCCCTTTTGACCGGGGGGAAGTGAGACTTCATTGTAGTGCAGATTTCCTTTGCAAGCTTGCTTGGTTGGCCAAAAAGGGCGTATGCGTTTTTTCCTGAATATATTCAGGAAAAAACGCATACGCCCTTTTTGGCCAAGTGCATCATTGTGGACGTTCTGCCTCTTTTCCTATGCTTTCAATGCAATTCCAGTCTACCTCCTGAAATCAGTTTCCTGCAATTCTGCCCCGCTTTCAAGTCCTCTTGGCAGACTTACTTCAGTTTATTTTTGGACGATAGGTGTCATTTATAACTCTGCAGGTTTGTGAATTACAGTGCCCCTGAGCTCCTTTCTTCAACTCGCTTTCTTTTGAGCTGACCGCAACACCGCAGGATGGCTTCAGGCCCTAATCTGGTTCCGGCACGGCATGCTGAGCCTTTGGTTATTTCCTCTTCCTGGTGGGAAATGAGAGTTAAATTTGCCCGTCCAGACACCTCCAGCTAGTCTCTCATTGGTTCTCCCTATTCCTGTTCATCTTCCGCAGAAATTGCAAACTGGGCCCAAGAGGAGGTTAAAGCGACTGACTCTCCAAGTCGGGAGAGTGTTAGTAAAGCGTCTGGAATGTTGCACCCGAGTACCAGGGTACGAAAACTGAGACATATTTGAACATGTCTCCCGATCACATGGTTGATCATACTCTAGGTTCCACATGCATGTTTTAGCTGAAGGAAGAATACCTTAAACCTGTGTAGTTGAAACCCGTGGAATGGGTACCATGCAATATGACTTCAAAGGGTCTTCATTTGCTCACCGAACCTCTCCAACCCTATCACTGCTGCATTTATGCCCCTGTACACACGCTTGATTCTCTTTTGGAGACATAGCAATCCATAGGTTTTAAGATACTTACTAGTCAGGTACATTCTTAGGCGTTTAATATGGGGTGTTGAGTCCACTTCGTTGAGCAAGGAGTAGCTCTTGTCTATTCCATATTTGGATTAAGGAACTTTATCTGTGCTCATTTCAATCTCTGGTTTCATACAGCACCCCAACTCACCTTTCCCCTTAAGCAAGCATAAGTTGGTTTTCTAAATTTGAGACCCTGTTCTGTTTTGGAATTCAGTTCCTGTGTAGCCAAGTTTACATTCCGTGTATTAGTGATATCTTATGATGTTTCTTTTTCTGTGTGACTTATTTCAGTTAGAATCATCGTACCTGAATCCACTCATTATGCTGCTACGGGCCTGATGACATAGATTACATTGCTGAGTGATACTGCATTGTACATAAGTACCACAAGTTCTTTATCCATTTTTCACTTTCTGTGATATTGAACTTGTACGGTAAACGAGGTTCTTGTAAACAGAGGTGTCCCAAACTTTGGGGTGGCTGTGTCTTTTTGATTTTAATTTCCCTAAGCTATAGGACCATAAGTGGAAGTGCCCTAGGCTCTGTTGCTTTGTTTTTTAGATGTTTCAGGAAACACCATACATTTCTCCAGAGTGGCTGTTGGCAATTTACATCCTGCCCATCAGCATAACAAGGCTCTCAGTTCTTCATGGCCTGTCCTGCCTTTCTGGATTTTACACTTTTTTCAGATGGCCCTTTTGACCGGGGGGAAGTGAGACTTCATTGTAGTGCAGATTTCCTTTGCAAGCTTGCTTGGTTGGCAAAAAAGTGCGTATGCGTTTTTTCCTGAATATATTCAGGAAAAAACGCATACGCCCTTTTTGGCCAAGTGCATCATTGTGGACGTTCTGCCTCTTTTCCTATGCTTTCAATGCAATTCCAGTCTACCTCCTGAAATTGGTTTCCTGCAATTCTGCCCCGCTTTCAAGTCCTCTTGGCAGCCTTACTTCAGTATATTTTTGGACGATAGCTGTCATTTATAACTCTGCATGTTTGGAATTACAGTGCCCCTGAGCTCCTTTCTTCAACTCGCTTTCTTTTGAGCTGGCCGCAACACCGCAGGATAGCTACAGGCCCTAATCTGGTTCCAGCACTGCACGCTGACCTTTGGTTATTTCCTCTTCCTGGTGGGAAATGAGAGTTAAATTTGTGCGTCCAGACACCTGCAGCTAGTCTCTCATTGGTTCTCCCTATTCCTGTTCATCCTCCGCAGAAATTGCGAACTGGGCCAAACAGGAGGTTAAAGGCGCTGACTCTCCAAGTGGGGAGAGTGTTAGTAAAGCGTCTGGAATGTTGCACCCGAGTACCATGGGGAGGAAAACTGAGACATATTTGAACACGTCTCCCATTCACACGGTTGATCATACTCTGGGTTCCACGTGCATGTTTTAGCTGAAGGAAGAATACCTTAAACATGGAGAGTTGAGACCCGTGGAATGGGTACCATGCAATATGACTTCAAACGGTCTTCATTTGCTCACCGAACCTCTCCAATCCTATCACTGCTGCGTTTATGCCCCTGTACACACGCTTGATTCTCTTTTGGAGACATAGCAATGCATAGGTTTTAAGATACTTACTAGTCAGGTACATTCTTAGGCGTTTAATATGGGGTGTTGAGTCCATTTCGTTGAGCAAGAATAGCTCTTGTCTATTCCATATTTGGCTTAAGGAAATTTATCTGTGCTCATTTCAATCTCTGGTTTTATGCAGCACCCCAACTCACCTTTCCCCTTAAGCAAGCATAAGTTGGTTTTCTAAATTTGAGACCCTGTTCTGTTTTGGAATTCTGTTCCTGTGTAGCCAAGTTTACATTCCGTGTATTAGTGATATCTTATGATGTTTCTTTTTCTGTGTGACTTATTTCAGTTAGAATCATCGTACCTGAATCCACTCATTATGCTGCTACGGGCCTGATGACATAGATTTCATTGCTGAGTGATACTGCATTGTACGTAAGTACCACAAGTTCTTTATCCATTTTTCACTTTCTGTGATATTGAACTTGTACGGTAAATGAGGTTCTTGTAAACAGAGGTGTCACAAAATTTGGGGTGGCTGTGTCTTTTTGATTTTAATTTCCCTAAGCTATAGGACCATAAGTGGAAGTGCCCTAGGCTCTGTTGCTTTGTTTTTTAGATGTTTCAGGAAACACCATACACTTCTCCCGAGTGTCTGTTGGCAATTTACATCCCGCCCATCAGCATAACAAGGCTTCCAGTTCTTCATGGCCTGTCCTGCCTTTCTGGATGTTACACTTTTTTCAGATGGCCCTTTTGACCGGGGGGAAGTGAGACTTCATTGTAGTGCAGATTTCCTTTGCAAGCTTGCTTGGTTGGCCAAAAAGGGCGTATGCGTTTTTTCCTGAATATATTCAGGAAAAAACGCATACGCCCTTTTTGGCCAAGTGCATCATTGTGGACGTTCTGCCTCTTTTCCTATGCTTTCAATGCAATTCCAGTCTACCTCCTGAAATCGGTTTCCTGCAATTCTGCCCCGCTTTCAAGTCCTCTTGGCAGCCTTACTTCAGTATATTTTTGGACGATAGCTGTCATTTATAACTCTGCATGTTTGGAATTACAGTGCCCCTGAGCTCCTTTCTTCAACTCGCTTTCTTTTGAGCGGGCCGCAACACCACAGGATAGCTTCAGACCCTAATCTGGTTCCAGCACGGCACGCTGACCTTTGGTTATTTCCTCTTCCTGGTGGGAAATGAGAGTTAAATTTGCCCGTCCAGACACCTCCAGCTAGTCTCTCATTGGTTCTCCCTATTCCTGTTCATCTTCCGCAGAAATTGCAAACTGGGCGAAACAGGAGGTTAAAGGCGCTGACTCTCCAAGTGGGGAGAGTGTTAGTAAAGCGTCTGGAATGTTGCACCCGAGTACCATGGGGAGGAAAACTGAGACATATTTGAACACGTCTCCCATTCACATGGTTGATCATACTCTGGGTACCACGTGCATGTTTTAGCTGAAGGAAGAATACCTTAAACCTGGAGAGTTGAGACCCTTGTAATGAGTACCATGCAATATGACTTCAAAGGGTCTTCATTTGCTCACCGAACCTCTCCAATCCTATCACTGCTGCGTTTATGCCCCTGTACACACGCTTGATTCTCTTTCGGAGACATAGCAATGCATAGGTTTTAAGATACTTACTAGTCAGGTACATTCTTAGGCGTTTAATATGTGGTGGTGAGTCCATTTCGTTGAGCAAGAGTAGCTCTTGTCTATTCCATATTTGGCTTAAGGAAATTTATCTGTGCTCATTTCAATCTCTGGTTTTATGAAGCACCCCAACTCACCTTTTCTCTTAAGCAAGCATAAGTTGCTTTTCTAAATTTGAGACCCTGTTCTGTTTTGGAATTCTGTTCCTGTGTAGCCAAGTTTACATTCCGTGTATTAGTGATATCTTATGATGTTTCTTTTTCTGTGTGAGTTATTTCAGTTAGAATCATCGTACCTGAATCCACTCATTATGCTGGTACGGGCCTGATGACATAGATTTCATTGCTGAGTGATACTGCATTGTACGTAAGTACCACAAGTTCTTTATCCATTTTTCACTTTCTGTGATACTGAACTTGTACGGTAAACGAGGTTCTTGTAAACAGAGGCGTCCCAAACTTTGGGGTGGCTGTGTCTTTTTGATTTTAATTTCCCTAAGCTATAGGACCATAAGTGGAAGTGCCCTACGCTCTGTTGCTTTGTTTTTTAGATGTTTCAGGAAACACCATACATTTCTCCCGAGTGTCTGTTGGCAATTTACATCCCGCCCATCAGCATAACAAGGCTCCCAGTTCTCCATGGCCTGTCCTGCCTTTCTGGATTTTACACGTTTTTCAGATGGCCCTTTTGACCGGGGGGAAGTGAGACTTCATTGTACTGCAGATTTCCTTTGCAAGTTTGCTTGGTTGGCCAAAAAGGGCGTATGCGTTTTTTCCTGAATATATTCAGGAAAAAACGCATACGCCCTTTTTGGCCAAGTGCATCATTGTGGACGTTCTGCCTCTTTTCCTATGCTTTCAATGCAATTCCAGTCTACCTCCTGAAATCGGTTTCCTGCAATTCTGCCCCGCTTTCAAGTCCTCTTGGCAGCCTTACTTCAGTATATTTTTGGACGATAGCTGTCATTTATAACGCTGCAGGTTTGTGAATTACAGTGCCCCTGAGCTCCTTTCTTCAACTCGCTTTCTTGTGAGCTGGCCGCAACACCGCAGGATGGCTTCAGGCCCTAATCTGGTTACGGCACAGCACGCTTAGCCTTTGGTTATTTCCTCTTCCTGTTGGGAAATGAGAGTTAAATTTGCCCGTCCAGACACCTCCAGCTAGTCTCTCATTGGTTCTCCCTATTCCTGTTCATCTTCCGCAGAAATTGCAAACTGGGCCCAACAGGAGGTTAAAGGGACTGACTCTCCAAGTCGGGAGAGTGTTAGTAAAGCGTCTGGAATGTTGCACCCGAGTACCAGGGTACGAAAACTGAGACATATTTGAACACGTCTCCCGATCACATGGTTGATCATACTCTAGGTTCCACATGCATGTTTTAGCTGAAGGAAGAATACCTTAAACCTGGGTAGTTGAAACCCGTGGAATGGGTACCATGCCATATGACTTCAAAGGGTCTTCATTTGCTCACTGAACCTCTCCAACCCTATCACTGCTGCGTTTATGCCCCTGTACACACGCTTGATTCTCTTTTGTAGACATAGCAATCCATAGGTTTTAAGATACTTACTAGTCAGGTACATTCTTAGGTGTTTAATATGGGGTGTTGAGTCCACTTCGTTGAGCAAGGAGTAGCTCTTGTCTATTCCATATTTGGATTAAGGAACTTTATCTGTGCTCATTTCAATCTCTGGTTTCATGCAGCACCCCAACTCACCTTTCCCCTTAAGCAAGCATAAGTTGGTTTTCTAAATTTGAGACCCTGTTCTGTTTTGGAATTCAGTTCCTGTGTAGCCAAGTTTACATTCTGTGTATTAGTGATATCTTATGATGTTTCTTTTTATGTGTGACTTATTTTAGTTAGAATCGTCGTACCTGAATCCACTCATTATGCTGCTACGGGCCTGATGACATAGGTTACATTGCTGAGTGATACTGCATTGTACGTAAGTACCACAAGTTCTTTATCCATTTTTCACTTTCTGTGATATTGAACTTGTACAGTAAACGAGGTTCTTGTAAACAGAGGTGTCCCAAACTTTGGGGTGGCTGTGTCTTTTTGATTTTAATTTCCCTAAGCTATAGGACCATAAGTGGAAGTGCCCTAGGCTCTGTTGCTTTGTTTTTTAGATGTTTCAGGAAACACCATACACTTCTCCCGAGTGTCTGTTGGCAATTTACATCCCGCCCATCAGCATAACAAGGCTCCCAGTTCTTCATGGCCTGTCCTGCCTTTCTGGATTTTACACTTTTTTCAGATGGCCCTTTTGACCGGGGGGAAGTGAGACTTCATTGTAGTGCAGATTTCCTTTGCAAGCTTGCTTGGTTGGCCAAAAAGGGCGTATGCGTTTTTTCCTGAATATATTCAGGAAAAAACGCATACGTCCTTTTTGGCCAAGTGCATCATTGTGGACGTTCTGCCTCTTTTCCTATGCTTTCAATGCAATTCCAGTCTACCTCCTGAAATCGGTTTCCTGCAATTCTGCCCCGCTTTCAAGTCCTCTTGGCAGCCTTACTTCAGTATATTTTTGGACGATAGCTGTCATTTATAACTCTGCATGTTTGGAATTACAGTGCCCCTGAGCTCCTTTCTTCAACTCGCTTTCTTTTGAGCTGGCCGCAACACCGCAGGATAGCTTCAGACCCTAATCTGGTTCCAGCACGGCACGCTGACCTTTGGTTATTTCCTCTTCCTGGTGGGAAATGAGAGTTAAATTTGCCCGTCCAGACACCTCCAGCTAGTCTCTCATTGGTTCTCCCTATTCCTGTTCATCTTCCGCAGAAATTGCAAACTGGGCCAAACAGGAGGTTAAAGGCGCTGACTCTCCAAGTGGGGAGAGTGTTAGTAAAGCGTCTGGAATGTTGCACCCGAGTACCATGGGGAGGAAAACTGAGACATATTTGAACACGTCTCCCATTCACATGGTTAATCATACTCTGGGTACCACGTGCATGTTTTAGCTGAAGGAAGAATACCTTAAACCTGGAGAGTTGAGACCCGTGTAATGGGTACCATGCAATATGACTTCAAAGGGTCTTCATTTGCTAACCGCACCTCTCCAATCCTATCACTGCTGCGTTTATGCCCCTGTACACACGCTTGATTCTCTTTCGGAGACATAGCAATGCATAGGTTTTAAGATACTTACTAGTCAGGTACATTCTTAGGCGTTTAATATGGGGTGTTGAGTCCATTTCGTTGAGCAAGAGTAGCTCTTGTCTATTCCATATTTGGCTTAAGGAAATTTATCTGTGCTCATTTCAATCTCTGGTTTTATGAAGCACCCCAACTCACCTTTTCTCTTAAGCAAGCATAAGTTGCTTTTCTAAATTTGAGACCCTGTTCTGTTTTGGAATTCTGTTCCTGTGTAGCCAACTTTACATTCCGTGTATTAGTGATATCTTATGATGTTTCTTTTTCTGTGTGACTTATTTCAGTTAGAATCATGGTACCTGAATCCACTCATTATGCTGCTACGGGCCTGATGACATAGATTTCATTGCTGAGTGATACTGCATTGTACGTAAGTACCACAAGTTCTTTATCCATTTTTCACTTTCTGTGATACTGAACTTGTACGGTAAACGAGGTTCTTGTAAACAGAGGCGTCCCAAACTTTGGGGTGGCTGTGTCTCTTTGATTATAATTTCCCTAAGCTATAGGACCATAAGTGGAAGTGCCCTAGGCTCTGTTGCTTTGTTTTTTAGATGTTTCAGGAAACACCATACACTTCTCCCAAGTGGCTGTTGGCAATTTACATCCCGCCCATCAGCATAACAAGGCTCCCAGTTCTCCATGGCCTGTCCTGCCTTTCTGGATTTTACACTTTTTTCAGATGGCCCTTTTGACCGGGGGGAAGTGAGACTTCATTGTAGTGCAGATTTCCTTTGCAAGTTTGCTTGGTTGGCCAAAAAGGGCGTATGCGTTTTTTCCTGAATATATTCAGGAAAAAACGCATACGCCCTTTTTGGCCAAGTGCATCATTGTGGACGTTCTGCCTCTTTTCCTATGCTTTCAATGCAATTCCAGTCTACCTCCTGAAATCGGTTTCCTGCAATTCTGCCCCGCTTTCAAGTCCTCTTGGCAGCCTTACTTCAGTATATTTTTGGACGATAGCTGTCATTTATAGCTCGGCAGGTTTGTGAATTACAGTGCCCCTGAGCTCCTTTCTGCAACTCGCTTTCTTGTGACCTGGCCGCAACACCACAGTATGGCTTCAGGCCCTAATCTGGTTCCGGCACGGCATGCTGAGCCTTTGGTTATTTCCTCTTCCTGGTGGGAAATGACAGTTAAATTTGCCCGTCCAGACACCTCCAGCTAGTCTCTCATTGGTTCTCCCTATTCCTGTTCATCTTCCGCAGAAATTGCAAACTGGGCCAAACAGGAGGTTAAAGGCGCTGACTCTCCAAGTGGGGAGAGTGTTAGTAAAGCGTCTGGAATGTTGCACCCGAGTACCAGGGGAGTTAAACTGAGACATATTTGAACACGTCTCCCGTTCACACAGTTGATCATACTCTGGGTTCCACATGCATGTTTTAGCTTAAGGAAGAATACCTTAAACCTGGGTAGTTGAAACCCGTGGAATGGGTACCATGCAATATGACTTCAAAGGGTCTTCATTTGCTCACCGAACCTCTCCAATCCTATCACTGCTGCGTTTATGCCCCTGTACACACACTTGATTCTCTTTCGGAGACATAGCAATCCCTAGGTTTTAAGATACTTACTGGTCAGGTACATTCTTAGGTGTTTAATATGGGGTGTTGAGTCCATTTCGTTGAGAAAGGTGTAGCTCTTGTCTATTCCATATTTGGCTTAAGGAACTTTATCTGTGCTCATGTCAATCCTGGTTTTATGCAGCACCCCAACTCACCTTTCCCCTTAAGCAAGCATAAGTTGGTTTTCTAAATTTGAGACCCTGTTCTGTTCTGTAATTCAGTTCCTGTGTAGCCAAGTTTACATTCCGTGTATTACTGATATATTATGATGTTTCTTTTTCTGTGTGACTTATTTCAGTTAAAATCATCATACCTGAATCCACTCATTGTGCTGCTAAGGGCCTGATGACATAGATTTCATTGCTGAGTGATATTGCTTTGTAAGTAAATACCACAACTTCTTTATCCATTTTTCACTTTCTGCGATGTTGAACTTGTACTGTAAACGAGGTTCTTGTAAACAGAGGCGTCCCAAACTTTGGGGTGCCTGTGTCTTTTTGATTTTAATTTCCCTAAACTATAGGACCATAAGTGGAAGTGCCCTAGGCTCTGTTGCTTTGTTTTTTAGATGTTTCAGGAAACACCATGCACTTCTCCCGAGTGTCTGTTGGCAATTTACATCCCGCCCATCAGCATAACAAGGCTCCCAGTTCTCCATGGCCTGTCCTGCCTTTCTGGATTTTACACTTTTTTCAGATGGCCCTTTTGACCGGGGGGAAGTGAGACTTCATTGTAGTGCAGATTTCCTTTGCAATTTTGCTTGGTTGGCCAAAAAGGGCGTATGCGTTTTTTCCTGAATATATTCAGGGAAAAACGCATACGCCCTTTTTGGCCAAGTGCGTCATTGTGGACGTTCTGCCTCTTTTCCTATGCTTTCAATGCAATTCCAGTCTACCTCCTGAAATCGGTTTCCTGCAATTCTGCCCCGCTTTCAAGTCCTCTTGGCAGCCTTACTTCAGTATATTTTTGGACGATAGCTGTCATTTATAGCTCTGCAGGTTTGTGAATTACAGTGCCCCTGAGCTCCTTTCTTCAACTCGCTTTCTTGTGACCTGGCCGCAACACCACAGGATGGCTTCAGGCCCTAATCTGGTTCCAGTACGGCACGCTGAGCCTTTGGTTAATTCCTCTTCCTGGTGGGAAATGAGAGTTAAATTTGCCCGTCTAGACACCTCCAGCTAGTCTCTCATTGGTTCTCCCTATTCCTGTTCATCTTCCGCAGAAATTGCAAACTGGGCCAAACAGGAGGTTAAAGGCGCTGACTCTCAAAGTGGGGAGAGTGTTAGTAAAGCGTCTGGAATGTTGCACTCGAGTACCAGGGGAGTGAAACTGAGACATATTTGAACACGTCTCCCGTTCACATGGTTGATCATACTCTGGGTTCCACATGCACGTTTTAGCTTAAGGAAGAATACCTTAAACCTGGAGAGTTGAGACCCGTGGAATGGGTACCATGCAATATGACTTCAAAGGGTCTTCATTTGCTCACCGAACCTCTCCAATCCTATCACTGCTGCGTTTATGCCCCTGTACACACACTTGATTCTCTTTCGGAGACATAGCAATCCCTAGGTTTTAAGATACTTACTAGTCAGGTACATTCTTAGGTGTTTAATATGGGGTGTTGAGTCCATTTCGTTGAGAAAGGTGTAGCTCTTGTCTATTCCATATTTGGCTTAAGGAACTTTATCTGTGCTCATTTCAATCTCTGGTTTTATGCAGCACCCCAACTCACCTTTCCCCTTAAGCAAGGAGAAGTTGGTTTTCTAAATTTGAGACCCTGTTCTGTTCTGTAATTCAGTTCCTGTATAGCCAAGTTTACATTCCGTGTATTACTGATATCTTATGATGTTTCTTTTTCTGTGTGACTTATTTCAGTTAGAATCATAGTACCTGAATCCACTCATTATGCTGCTACGTGCCTGATGACAAAGATTTCATTGCTGAGTGATACTGCATTGTAAGTAAGTACCACAACTTCTTTATCCATTTTTCACTTTCTGTGATATTGAACTTGTACGGTAAACTAGGTTCTTGTAAACAGAGGCGTCCCAAACTTTGGGGTGGCTGTGTCTTTTTGATTTTAATTTCCCTAAGCTATAGGACCATAAGTGGAAGTGCCCTAGGCTCTGTTGCTTTGTTTTTTAGATGTTTCAGGAAACACCATACACTTCTCCCAAGTGTCTGTTGGCAATTTACATCCCGCCCATCAGCATAACAAGGCTCCCAGTTCTCCATGGCCTGTCCTGCCTTTCTGGATTTTACACTTTTTTCAGATGGCCCTTTTGACCGGGGGGAAGTGAGACTTCATTGTAGTGTAGATTTCCTTTGCAAGTTTGCTTGGTTGGCCAAAAAGGGCGTATGCGTTTTTTCCTGAATATATTCAGGAAAAAACGCATACGCCCTTTTTGCCCAAGTGCATCATTGTGGACGTTCTGCCTCTTTTCCTATGCTTTCAATGCAATTCCAGTCTACCTCCTGAAATCGGTTTCGTGCAATTCTGCCCCGCTTTCAAGTCCTCTTGGCAGCCTTACTTCAGTATATTTTTGGACGATAGCTGTCATTTATAACTCTGCAGGTTTGTGAATTACAGTGCCCCTGAGCTCATTTCTTCAACTCGCTTTCTTGTGACCTGGCTGTAACACCGCAGGATGGCTTCAGGCCCTAATCTGGTTCCGGCACGGCACGCTGAGCCTTTGGTTATTTCCTCTTCCTGGTGGGAAATGAGAGTTAAATTTGCCCGTCCAGACACCTCCAACTAGTCTCTCATTGGTTCTCCCTATTCCTGTTCATCTTCTGCAGAAATTGCAAACTGGGCCAAACTGGAGGTTAAAGGCGCTGACTCTCCAAGTGGGGAGAGTGTTAGTAAAGCGTCTGGAATGTTGCACCCGAGTACCAGGGGAGGAAAACTGAGATATATTTGAACACGTCTCCCGTTCACATGGTTGATCATACTCTGGGTTCCACATGCATGTTTTAGCTGAAGGAAGAATACCTTAAACCTGGAGAGTTGAGACCCGTGGAATGGGTACCATGCAATATGACTTCAAAGGGTCTTCATTTGCTCACCGAACCTCTCCAATCCTATCACTGCTGCATTTATGCCCCTGTACACACGCTTGATTCTCTTTTGGAGACATACCAATTCCTAGGTTTTAAGATACTTACTAGTCAGGTACATTCTTAGGCGTTTAATATGGGGTGTTGAGTCCATTTCGTTGAGCAAGGAGTAGCTCTTGTCTATTCCATATTTGGCTTAAGGAACTTTATCTGTGCTCATTTCAATCTCTGGTTTTATGCAGCACCCCAACTCACCTTTCCCCTTAAGCAAGCATAAGTTGGTTTTCTAAATTTGAGACCCTGTTCTGTTCTGTAATTCAGTTCCTCTGTAGCCAAGTTTACATTCCGTGTATTAGTGATATCTTATGATGTTTCTTTTTCTGTGTGACTTATTTTAGTTAGAATCATCGTAACTGAATCCACTCATTATGCTGCTACGGGCCTGATGACATAGATTTCATTGCTGAGTGATACTGCATTGTACGTAAGTACCACAAGTTCTTTATCCATTTTTCACTTTCTGTGATATTGAACTTGTACGGTAAACGAGGTTCTTGTAAACAGAGGCGTCCCAAATTTTGGGGTGGCTGTGTCTTTTTGATTTTAATTTCCCTAAGCTATAGGACCATAAGTGGAAGTGCCCTAGGCTCTGTTGCTTTGTTTTTAGATGTTTCAGGAAACAGCATACACTTCTCCCGAGTGTCTGTTGGCAATTTACATCCCGCCCATCAGCATATCAAGGCTCCCAGTTCTCCATGGCCTGTCCTGCCTTTCTGGATTTTACACTTTTTTCAGATGGCCCTTTGGACCGGGGGGAAGTGAGACTTCATTGTAGTGCAGATTTCCTTTGCAAGCTTCCTTGGTTGGCCAAAAAGGGCATATGCGTTTTTTCCTGAATATATTCAGGAAAAAACGCATACGCCCTTTTTGGCCAAGTGCATCATTGTGGACGTTCTGCCTCTTTTCCTATGCTTTCAATGCAATTCCAGTCTACCTCCTGAAATCAGTTTCCTGCAATTCTGCCCCGCTTTCAAGTCCTCTTGGCAGCCTTACTTCAGTATATTTTTGGACGATAGCTGTCATTTATAACTCTGCAGGTTTGTGAATTACAGTGCCCCTGAGCTCCTTTCTTCAACTCGCTTTCTTTTGAGTTGGCCCCAACACCGCAGGATGGCTTCAGGCCCTAATCTGGTTCCGGCACGGCACGCTGAGCCTTTGGTTAATTCCTCTTCCTGGTGGGAAATGAGAGTTAAATTTGCCCGTCCAGACACCTCCAGCTAGTCTCTCATTGGTTCTGGCTATTCCTGTTCATCTTCCGCAGAAATTGCAAACTGGGCCAAACAGGAGGTTAAAAGGACTGACTCTCCAAGTCGGGAGAGTGTTAGTAAAGTGTCTGGAATGTTGCACCCGAGTACCAGGGTACGAAAACTGAGACATATTGGAACACGTCTCCCGATCACATGGTTGATCATACTCTAGGTTCCACATGCATGTTTTAGCTGAAGGAAGAATACCTTAAACCTGGGTAGTTGAAACCCGTGGAATGGGTACCATGCAATATGACTTCAAAGGGTCTTTATTTGCTCACCGAACCTCTCCAATCCTATCACTGCTGCGTTTATGCCCCTGTACACATGCTTGATTCTCTTTCGGAGACATAGCAATCCATAGGTTTTAAGATACTTACTAGTCAGGTACATTCTTAGGCGTTTAATATGGGGTGTTGAGTCCATTTCGTTGAGCAAGGAGTAGCTCTTGTCTATTCCATATTTGGCTTAAGGAACTTTATCTGTGCTCATTTCAATCTCTGGTTTTATGCAGCACCCCAACTCACCTTTCCCCTTAAGGAAGCATAAGTTGTTTTTCTAAATTTGAGACCCTGTTCTGTTTTGGAATTCAGTTCCTGTGTAGCCAAGTTTACATTCCGTGTATTAGTGATATCTTATGATGTTTCTTTTTCTTTGTGACTTATTTCAGTTAGAATCATCATACCTGAATCCACTCATTGTGCTGCTAAGGGCCTGATGACATAGATTTCATTGCTGAGTGATATTGTTTGTAAGTAAATACCACAACTTCTTTATCCATTTTTCACTTTCTGCGATGTTGAACTTGTACTGTAAACGAGGTTCTTGTAAACAGAGGCATCCCAAACTTTGGGGTGGCTGTGTCTTTTTGATTTTAATTTCCCGAAGCTATAGGACCATAAGTGGAAGTGCCCTAGGCTCTGTTGCTGTGTTTCTTAGATGTTTCAGGAAACACCATACACTTCTCCCAAGTGTCTGTTGGCAGTTTACATCCCGCCCATCAGTATAACAAGGCTCCCAGTTCTCCATGGTCTGTCCTGCCTTTCTGGATTTTACACTTTTTTCAGATGGCCCTTTTGACCGGGGGGAAGTGAGACTTCATTGTAGTGCAGATTTCCTTTGCAAGTTTGCTTGGTTGGCCAGAAAGGGCGTATGCGTTTTTTCCTGAATATATTCAGGAAAAAACGAATACGCCCTTTTAGGCCAAGTGCATCATTGTGGACGTTCTGCCTCTTTTCCTATGCTTTCAATGCAATTCCAGTCTACCTCCTGAAATCGGTTTCCTGCAATTCTGCCCCGCTTTCATGTTCTCTTGGCAGCCTTACTTCAGTATATTTTTGGACAATAGCTGGCATTTATAACTCTGCAGGTTTGTGAATTTCAGTGCCCCTGAGCTCCTTTCTTCAACTCGCTTTCTTTTGAGCTGACCGTAACTTCGCAGGATGGCTTCAGGCCCTAATCTGGTTCCGACACGGCATGCTGAGCCTTTGGTTAATTCCTCTTTCTGGTGGGAAATGAGAGTTAAATTTGCCCGTCCAGACACCTCCAGCTAGTCTCTCATTGGTTCTCCCTATTCCTGTTCATCTTCCGCAGAAATTGCAAACTGGGCCAAACAGGAGGTTAAAGGGACTGACTCTCCAAGTCGGGAGAGTGTTAGTAAAGTGTCTGGAATGTTGCACCCGAGTACCAGGGGACCAAAATTGAGACATATTTAAACACGTCTCCCGATCACACGGTTGATCATACTCTGGGTTCCACATGCATGTTTTAGCTGAAGGAAGAATACCTTAAACCTGGAGAGTTGAGACCCGTGGAATGCGTAAGATGCAATATGACTTCAAAGGGTCTTCATTTGCTCACCGAACCTCTCCAATCCTATCACTGCTGCGTTTATGCCCCTGTACGCACGCTTGATTCTCTTTCGGACATAGCAGTCCCTAGGTTTTAAGATACTTACTAGTCAGGTACATTCTTAGGCGTTTAATATGGGGTGTTGAGTCCGTTTCGTTGAGCAAGGAGTAGCTCTTGTCTATTCCATATTTGGCTTAAGGAACTTTATCTGTGCTCATTTCAATCTCTGGTTTTATGCAGCACCCCAACTCACCTTTCCCCTTAAGCAAGCATAAGTTGCTTTTCTAAATTTGACACCCTGTTCTGTTTTGGAATTCAGTTCTTGTGTAGCCAAGTTTACATTCCGCGTATTAGTAATATCTTATGATGTTTCTTTTTCTGTGTGACTTATTTCAGTTAGAATCATCGTACCTGAATCCACTCATTATGCTCCTACGGGCCTGATGACATAGATATCATTGCTGAGTGATACTGCATTGTACGTAAGTACCACAAGTTCTTTATCCATTTTTCACTTTCTGGGATATTGAACTTGTATCGTAAACGAGGTTCTTGTAAACAGAGGCGTCCCAAACTTTGGGGTGGCTGTGTCTTTTTGATTTTAATCTCCCTAAGCTATAGGACCATAACTGGAAGTGCCCTAGGCTCTGTTGCTTTGTTTTTTAGATGTTTCAGGAAACACCATACACTTCTCCCGAGTGGCTGTTGGCAATTTACATCCCGCCCATCAGGATAACAAGGCTCCCAGTTCTCCATGGCCTGTCTTGCCTTTCTGGATTTTACACTTTTTTCAGATGGCCCTTTTGACCGGGGGGGAAGTGAGACTTCATTGTAGTGGAGATTTTCTTTGCAAGCTTGCTTGCTTGGCCAAAAAGGGCGTATGCGTTTTTTCCTGAATATATTAAGTAAAAAACGCATATGCCCTTTTTGGCCAAGTGAACCATTGTGGACGTTCTGCCTCTTTTCCTATGCTTTCAATGCAATTCCAGTCTACCTCCTGAAATCGGTTTCCTGCAATTCTGCCCCGCTTTCAAGTCCTCTTGGCTGCCTTATTTCAGTATATTTTTGGACGATAGCTGTCATTTATAACTCTGCAGGTTTGTGAATTACAGGGCCCCTGAGCTCCTTTCTTCAACTCGCTTTCTTTTGATCTGGCCGCAACACCGCAGGATGGCTTCAGGCACTAATTTGGTTCCGGCATGGCACGCTGAGCCTTTGGTTATTTCCTCTTCCTGGTGGGAAATGAGAGTGAAATTTGCCCGTCCAGACACCTCCAGCTAGTCTCTCATTGGTTCTCCCTATTCCTGTTCATCTTCCGCAGAAATTGCAAACTGGGCCAAACAGGAGGTTAAAGGCACTGACTCTCCAAGTGGGGAGAGTGTTAGTAAAGCGTCTGGAATGTTGTACCCGAGTACCAGTGGAGGAAAACTGAGACATATTTGAACACGTCTCCCGTTCACACGGTGGGTCATACTCTGGGTTCCACGTGCATGTTTTAGCTGAAGGAAGAATACCTTAAACCTGGAGAGTTGAGACCCGTGGAATGGGTACCATGCAATATGACTTCAAAGGGTCTTCATTTGCTCACCGAACCTCTCCAAACCTATCACTGCTGCGTTTATGCCCCTGTACACACGCTTGATTCTCTTTTGGAGACATAGCAATCCCTAGGTTTTAAGATACTTACTAGTCTGGTACATTCTTAGGCTTTTAATATAGGGTGTTGAGTCCAATTCATTGAGCAAGAAGTAGCTCTAGTGTATTACATATTTGGCTTAAGGAACTTTATCTGTGCTCATTTCAATCTCTGGTTTTATGCAGCACCCCAACTCACCTTTCCCCTTAAGCAAGCATAAGTTGGTTTTCTAAATTTGAGACCCTGTTCTGTTTTGGAATTCAGTTCCTGTGTAGCCAAGTTTACATTCCGTGTATTACTGATATCTTATGATGTTTCTTTTTCTGTGTGACTTATTTCAGTTAGAATCATCATACCTGAATCGACTCATTGTGCTGCTACGGGCTTGATGACATAGATTTCATTGCTGATTGATATTGCATTGTACGTAAATACCAGAAATTCTTTATCCATTTTTCACTTTCTGCGATATTGAACTTGTACTGTAAACGAGGTTCTTGTAAACAGAGGCGTCTCAAACTTTGGGGTGGCTGTGTCTTTTTGATTTTAATTTCCCTAAGCTATAGGACCATAAGTGGAAGTGCCCTAGGCTCTGTTGCTTTGTTTTTTAGATGTTTCAGGAAACACCATACACTTCTCCCGAGTGGCTGTTGGCAATTTACATCCCGCCCATCAGGATAACAAGGCTCCCAGTTCTCCATGGCCTGTCCTGCCTTTCTGGATTTTACACTTTTTTCAGATGGCCCTTTTGACCGGGGGGGAAGTGAGACTTCATTGTAGTGGAGATTTTCTTTGCAAGCTTGCTTGGTTGGCCAAAAAGGGCGTATGCGTTTTTTCCTGAATATATTCAGGAAAAAACGCATACGCCCTTTAGGCCAAGTGCATCATTGTGGACGTTCTGCCTCTTTTCCTATGCTTTCAATGCAATTCCAGTCTACCTCCTGAAATCGGTTTCCTGCAATTCTGCCCCGCTTTCAAGTCCTCTTGGCAGCCTTACTTCAGTATATTTTTGGACGATAGCTGTCATTTATAACGCTGCAGGTTTGTGAATTACAGTGCCCCTGAGCTCCTTTCTTCAACTCGCTTTCTTCTGACCTGGCCGCAACACCGCAGGATGGCTTCAGGCCGTAATCTAGTTCCGGCACAGCACGCTGAGCCTTTGGTTATTTCCTCTTCCTGGTGGGAAATGAGAGTTAAATTTGCCCGTCCAGACACCTCCAGCTAGTCTCTCATTGGTTCTCCCTATTCCTGTTCATCTTCCGCAGAAATTGCAAACTGTGCCCAACAGGAGGTTAAAGGGACTGACTCTCCAAGTCGGGAGAGTGTTAGTAAAGCGTCTGGAATGTTGCACCCGAGTACCAGGGTACGAAAACTGAGACATATTTGAACACGTCTCCCGATCACATTCTTGATCATACTCTAGGTTCCACATGCATGTTTTAGCTGAAGGAAGAATACCTTAAACCTGTGTAGTTGAAACCCGTGGAATGGATACCATGCAATATGACTTCAAAGGGTCTTCATTTTCTCACCGAACCTCTCCAACCCTATCACTGCTGCGTTTATGCCCCTGTACACACGCTTGATTCTCTTTTGGAGACATAGCAATCCATAGGTTTTAAGATACTTACTAGTCAGGTACATTCTTAGGCGTTTAATATGGGGTGTTGAGTCCACTTCGTTGAGCAAGGAGTAGCTCTTGTCTATTCCATATTTGGATTAAGGAACTTTATCTGTGCTCATTTCAATCTCTGGTTTCATGCAGCACCCCAACTCACCTTTCCCCTTAAGCAAGCATAAGTTGGTTTTCTAAATTTGAGACCCTGTTCTGTTTTGGAATTCAGTTCCTGTGTAGCCAAGTTTACATTCCGTGTATTAGTGATATCTTATGATGTTTCTTTTTCTGTGTGACTTATTTTAGTTAGAATCATCGTACCTGAATCCACTCATTATGCTGCTACGGGCCTGATGACATAGATTACATTGCTGAGTGATACTGCATTGTACGTAAGTACCACAAGTTCTTTATCCATTTTTCACTTTCTGTGATATTGAACTTGTACGGTAAACGAGGTTCTTGTAAACAGAGGTGTCCCAAACTTTGGGGTGGCTGTGTCTTTTTGATTTTAATTTCCCTAAGCTATAGGACCATAAGTGGAAGTGCCCTAGGCTCTGTTGCTTTGTTTTTTAGATATTTCAGGAAACACCATACACTTCTCCCGAGTGTCTGTTGGCAATTTACATCCCGCCCATCAGCATAACAAGGCTCCCAGTTCTTCATGGCCTGTCCTGCCTTTTTGGATTTTACACTTTTTTCAGATGGCCCTTTTGACCGGGGGGAAGTGAGACTTCATTGTAGTGCAGATTTCCTTTGCAAGCTTGCTTGGTTGGCCAAAAAGGGCGTATGCGTTTTTTCCTGAATATATTCAGGAAAAAACGCATACGCCCTTTTTGGCCAAGTGCATCATTGTGGACGTTCTGCCTCTTTTCCTATGCTTTCAATGCAATTCCAGTCTACCTCCTGAAATCGGTTTCCTGCAATTCTGCCCCGCTTTCAAGTCCTCTTGGCAGCCTTACTTCAGTATATTTTTGGACGATAGCTGTCATTTATAACTCTGCATGTTTGGAATTACAGTGCCCCTGAGCTCCTTTCTTCAACTCGCTTTCTTTTGAGCTGGCCGCAACACCGCAGGATAGCTTCAGGCCCTAATCTGGTTCCGGCACGGCACGCTGACCTTTGGTTATTTCCTCTTCCTGGTGGGAAATGAGAGTTAAATTTGCCCGTCCAGACACCTCCAGCTAGTCTCTCATTGGTTCTCCCTATTCCTGTTCATCTTCCGCAGAAATTGCAAACTGGGCCCAGCAGGAGGTTAAAGGCGCTGACTCTCCAAGTGGGGAGAGTGTTAGTAAAGCGTCTGTAATGTTGCACCCGAGTACCATGGGGAGGAATACTGAGACATATTTGAACACGTCTCCCATTCACACGGTTGATCATACTCTGGGTACCACGTGCATGTTTTAGCTGAAGGAAGAATACCTTAAACCTGGAGAGTTGAGACCCGTGTAATGGGTACCATGCAATATGACTTCAAAGGGTCTTCATTTGCTCACCGAACCTCTCCAATCCTATCACTGCTGCGTTTATGCCCCTGTACACACGCTTGATTCTCTTTCGGAGACATAGCAATCCATAGGTTTTAAGATACTTACTAGTCAGGTACATTCTTAGGCGTTTAATATGGGGTGTTGAGTCCACTTCGTTGAGCAAGGAGTAGCTCTTGTCTATTCCATATTTGGATTAAGGAACTTTATCTGTGCTCATTTCAATCTCTGGTTTCATGCAGCACCCCAACTCACCTTTCCCCTTAAGCAAGCATAAGTTGGTTTTCTAAATTTGAGACCCTGTTCTGTTTTGGAATTCAGTTCCTGTGTAGCCAAGTTTACATTCCGTGTATTAGTGATATCTTATGATGTTTCTTTTTCTGTGTGACTTATTTTAGTTAGAATCATCGTACCTGAATCCACTCATTATGCTGCTACGGGCCTGATGACATAGATTACATTGCTGAGTGATACTGCATTGTACGTAAGTACCACAAGTTCTTTATCCATTTTTCACTTTCTGTGATATTGAACTTGTACGGTAAACGAGGTTCTTGTAAACAGAGGTGTCCCAAACTTTGGGGTGGCTGTGTCTTTTTGATTTTAATTTCCCTAAGCTATAGGACCATAAGTGAAACTGCCCTAGGCTCTGTTGCTTTGTTTTTTAGATGTTTCAGGAAACACCATACACTTTTCCCGAGTGTCTGTTGGCAATTTACATCCCGCCCATCAGCATAACAAGGCTCCCAGTTCTCCATGGCCTGTGGTGCCTTTGTGGATTTTACACTTTTTTCAGATGGCCCTTTTGACCCGGTGGAAGTGAGAGTTCATTGTAGTGCAGGTTTCCTTTGCAAGCTTGCTTGGTTGGCCAAAAAGTGCGTATGCGTTTTTTCCTGAATATATTCAGGAAAAAACACATACGCCCTTTTTGGCCAAGTGCATCATTGTCGAGGTTCTGACTCTCTTCATATGTTTTCAATGCAATTCCAGTCTACCTACTGAAATCGGTTTCCTGCAATTCTGCCTTGCTTTCAATGCCTCTTCATAGCCTTACCTCAATATATTTTTTGAAAATAGTTGGCCTTTATAACTCTGCAGGTTTTTGAATTGCAGTCGCCCTTAGCTCCATTTTTCAGCTCTTATTTTTGTGGTCTTGCCCCATAACCACAGGATTCCTTGAAGCCCTATTTTTCTTCTGGGGCACCTTGCTGTGCCTTTGGTTAATTCTTCTTACTGATGTGACATTAGAGTGACATGTGCCCATTGAAACCGCTACAGCTAGTTTCTCACTGGTTCCCCCTATTCCCATTCATCCTCCGCACTAACTGCAGACTGTGAGATACTAGAACTTAAAGGCATTGACTCTCCATGTGGGGATGTTGTTAGTAAAGCGGCTGGAATGTCGATCCGGAGGCCCAGGAGAGGAAAAATGAGGTGCGTTTTAGAAACCTTTCCCGATCATATGGTATACCAGTCGCTGGGTTTCCCAAGCATGGTTTAGCTGTAGGAAGATTCCCTTCAACCTGGAGTGTTGGGACCCTTGGAATGAGTAGCATGAAGTATTGCATTAAACTTTCGGCAGTTGCTCACCAAAGCTCACCAATCCTCTCAGCCCCAAGTGTCCAGCCTTATGTCTTATCCAGCTGTGGGTTTATATGTGGTCAATCCAGGTTGCATCACAGCCCCTGAGCGAATTTTGTAAGAATTTTTCTCTCTTTCATTGTTTCAGCGTTTTGTTTTTAAAATTTATTTCTATAATGGGGTTTAGCTCATTTTCACTGCTGTGTTTGTGCCGCTCTGCACACACTTGATTCCCTTATGGAGATATATCAATACATGGGTTTTAAGATTCTTATTACTCAGATATATTTCTCTGCGGTGTATAGGGTGTGTTGAGGCCAGTTCATTGAGCAAGGTGTAGATCTTGTCTAATACCTATTTGGTTTATTGAACGGTATCTGTGCTAATTTCAAACTCTGGTTTTATGCATCACCCCACCTCTCCTTTCCCCTTAAGCTGACATAAGTGTGTTTTCTAAATGTGAGACACTGTTCTGTTTTGTAATTCATTTCTTGTGCAGCCATATTTACCCTCCCTCTATAAGTGATATCTTATGATATGTTTCTTTTTCTGTTTGACTTATTTCAAGTAGTATTATCGGACCTAAATCCACTCTTTATCCTTCTACTAGCCTTATTACATTGATTTCATGGTGAAGAGATATTCCATTGTACATAAGTACCACATCTTCTTTATCCATTGTTCTCTTTCCTGGGATATTTAAGGTGTACTGAAGTTGACGTTCTTGTAAACAGAGTAGCCCTAAACTGTGGTGTGCTTGTGTCTTGTTGATTTTTAGACTTCCCTAGATATACTCCCATGATTGGAAGTGTCCTATGCTCTGTAGCTCTGTTTTTTAGATGATTTAGGAACCACCATACACTTCTCCAGAGTGGCTCTCGGCAGTTCACACACTGCCCATCAGCGTATAAAGGCTCCCTGTTCTCCATGGCCTGTCCTGCATTTCTGGTTTTTACAATTTTTTAGGATGGCCCTTTTGACCGGTGGGAAATGAGACTTCTTTGTTGTGCACATTTGCATTGCTTGCTTGCTTCGTTGCCCATAAAGTGCGTATGCGTTTTTTTCCTGGATATAATCAAGAAAAAACGCATACGCCCTTTTGGGCCAACTGCATCATTGTCGAAATTCTGCCGCTTTTCATGTGCGTTAAAGACGAGTCCAATCTATCTCTTGAAATCTGTTTCTTGCAATTCTGTCTTGCATTCAGATCCTCTTCTTTGCCTTACCTCAACATATTTTTGGACGTTAGTTTTCATTTATAACTCTGCAGGTTTGTGAATTGCAGTGACCCTCAGCTCCATTTTTTAAGTTGCTCTTTTGTGAGCTGGCCTCAAACCCGCAGGATTGCTTCAGGCCCTATTTTGGCTCCGGCGAGGCAGGCTGAGCCTTTCTTTAATTCTTATTCTTAATGGGAAATTAGAGTGATATGTGCCCGTCCAAACCCCTACAACTATTCTCTCATTGGTTCCCCCTCTTCCCGTTCATCCTCCTCACAATTTGCAAAATGTGTGAAACAGAAGTTTAAATGTGCTGATTCTCCAAGTGGGGAGATTCTAAGTAGCGTGGCTGGAATGGTGAACAGGAGCACCAGGAGAGGATAAATGAGGTGCATTTTAGACACATCTCCCGATCACATGGTGTACAGTCCTCTGGGTTTTCCATGCATGTTTTAGCTGTAGGAAGATCCCTTGAACCTGCAGATTTGGGACCCATTGAATGGGTACCAGGTAGTATTACTTTAAAGGGTGTGCATTTCCTCACCCAACCTCACATTTCTCTTAGCGCAAACAGTTTCCAGCCTTATGTCTCATCCTGCTGTGGGTCTAGATGTGTTCAATCCATGTTGCATCACCGTCCCTGAGGAAAAGTTGTAAGAGGTTTTCTCTGTCTCTCTGTCGTTTATTTTTTTCAATTTATTACTATATTGGTTACAGCTGATTTTCAAAGCTCTGTTTCTTGCTGCTGTACATCCACTTGATTCACGTACAGAGAGACATCAATAAATTCTTTTTCAGATTCTTACCAGTCGTATATATTCTTTTCCGGTGACTTGAATGTGCTGAGTGCAGTTCTTTCAGCTACCGTGTAGGCCTTGTTGATTGTCAGTTTGGTATTTGGAATGGTATCTTTGCTAATTTCAACCTCCTGGATGATGCCTCATCCCTCCCCGCCTTTCCCGTTTAGCAGCCTTATGCGTGTTTTCTACATATTTGACTATGTTTTTGTTTTGTAATTTATTTCATGTGTAGCCATTTTGGATTCCACCTTTAAGTGATATCTCATGATATGTGTCTTTTTCTTTTTGAATTCTGTCACTTAGAATGATCATACGTAACTCCTCGGGAGTTGTTACAACTGGCCATATTTCATTGATTTCCAGGCTGAATAATATTCCACTCTACCTAAGTACCACATCTCTATCCATTTTTTCCCTCCAGAGACATTTAAGTTATATCCTAGTCGAGGATCTTTTAAACAGAGAGGGGGTAAACATTGGGGTGCCTGTGTCCTCTCGATTTTTGTTTTTCCCAAGATATACGCCCATGAGTGCAAGTGCCCTATGCTCTGTAGCTCATTTTTTAGATGCTTTAGTAAACACAATACACTTCTCCAGAATGGCCGTTGGCAATATACATTTCCACTATAAGTCTCACAGGGCTCCCTCTTCTCGTTGCCCTGTCCTGCATTTCTGTTGTTTACGCTTTATGAGGATGGCTTTTCTGACTGATGCGAAGTGATATCTTTTGTAGTATTGACTTCCAGTGCCCACCTGTTTGGTTGGCTAAAAAAGTGTATGCCCTTTTCTTGAATATATACAGAAAAAAACGCATACACCCTTTTTGGCCAACTGCAATGTTGGCAATGTTCAGCTCCTTTTCTTGTGCTTAATGGCGAGTCCTTTCTACCTCCTCAAATCCCTTTCCTGCCATTCTCCCTTGCTTACAAGTCCTTTTCTCTGACTTTCCTCAAGACATTTTTCAGTGATGGATATTTTCAACTCTGCAGTTTCGTGAATTTTACTGCCCCTGAGTTCCATTGTTCAACTTGTGTTTATGGGAACTGGCCACAAAGCAGCGGGATTTCCTCAAGCCCTATACTGTTTCCATGGGCAACCCTAGCCTTCGGTCAATTCGTCTTCCTGATTGGAAATTAGAGTGACATGTGCCTGTCTGAACACCTAGGACTTGTCTCTCATTGTTCCTCATCCTTCCGCTTCATCGTCTGGACAAATTCCAAACTGTACGCAACAGGATGTTGACAGTGCTGACATCTCCAAGTGGGGAGACTGTTAGTAAAGACGCTGGAGGGGTGAACCCGAGCACCAGGAGATGAGGAGATGAGATGCCTTTTCCAAACTCTTCCCGATCAGACGGTATACCATCCTCTGGGTGTGACAGACATGTTTTAGCAGTAGGAAGAGTCCCATTCATGTAAGGAGAACACCAGGGCTTTTTCAAAATCAGTGTCTCCCCGAAACCCAAACTGGGGAATTTTTTAAGCTACGGCTACACATATGTTCATTAAGGGCCTTGGGAAGTAGGCAGAGTCCAAACTTTAGATGATTGAAGTCTTCAGGGTCAGAAGCACTCACCACCAGCTTCCCTTAGGCTACACTTTAACTGTCATTGATAGATGATGTCAATAAAAATATCTATTCTTTTTCAGATTATTTCCCCTTATAGGTTATTGCAAAATGTTGAGTGTAGTTCCCTGTGCTATACAGTAGTTCCTTGTTGATGATCTATTTTATACATAGCAGTGTGTATGTGTTAATTCCAAACTGTTAATTTATCCCTCCTCCCACCTTTCACCTTTGGTAATAATAAATTATAAGATTTTATACTTCTCAGAAATGGGGGAGCTGAAAGAGAGGTATCATTTTCAATGGAAAAGCATTTAAAACAAGATTGAAGGTTTAACCAAGTTTATTAGATGTACATCCTTGGAAAGAAATCACTTCGTTTCTCTAATATTGACCTGACAAATAAGACAAACCTTTTCACTGAACTTGCTTATAAAAAGTGATGGAAATATCAAATGGAAGTGTTAAAAACATCTTATTTTACCCGAGCCTTATACACTGTTCTATGTTAACTACAGTTTGGCTCACACATCTGTTCATTGAGGTTACAATAGTCTCAATTTCTGTTACTGATCCTCCAGAGTGGACCCCAACAAGTGTCCCCCTGCCCAGTGTCATTGGGGCCAACAGATCGAGACTGAGTTTGGTTCACAAGCAAAGGAAACTTTATATTTTGATCAGAGAATGGAGAGGTGAGAGCATGCACTACCCCGTGGGCTGTGGGCTGGGCTGCTGTGTAGAGATCCTGTCAGAGTCAGTGGGAGGGAGGGAGGGGGCGGAGCTCTCGAGGGCCGGGTTGGCTGTAGCTCAGGCTCTATATCGTGGAGTCTGCACTGGGCCCCAGGAGCTGAGGTGTCGACCCAGCCATTCTGCACTAGGAAATCTGGTCTGAAGTGCCGGGTGTGGAACCTCTGCATGCGGGACCCTAGGAGCACGTGAAATTAGACAAAGCACAAAGGATAAAAAAGGTTAGACTTGACTTTATTGCCCAGATTCTATTTTTATCTCCCAGGGATTTTTAATGGGCTTTGCTGGGGACAAACCCCTCCTCTGCTTTTTGTCCCGTTCCTCATTCTTGGAGTGCTGAGGGTGCAGACCCTTCTTCTGTAACTGCTGAGTGCTGAGTTGGGAGCCCTCATACCCTGGGGCGAGGGTCAGAGCTTCTCCCCAGCAGCCTCCCGGTGACGTTGATTGTCCCCAGGCCCCCTGCCTCCCTGATCGTCCACCTGAGCACCAGCATTGGAAGTGTTATAGATTCTAATGACCTTTAAGGGTCCAGGAAAGAGATGTGCAGAGACGCTGTGGGGGCCGGTTTCACCCCGCCCCACATTTGTTTGGCCACCTTAGGCTGACCGTTTCTGCCAGCCTAGATGCTCTGACCAGTAGTCTGCGCTTTCTTCAATTAGGCCCCTGAATTAACGTACAAACAGCACCAGGTGTCAGAGCCCTGCCCGCTCAACTCCCAGACAGTCCAGGGTCAGTGGTGATCAAGGACCATGATGGCCACTGAGTCAACAGCCTTTTGAAGTAAACAGGAGTCCAACCGGTCTTATTGGCCACCATCATCATGGTGTCTGTAGGCTTTTCTATGGTGACAGTGTGGTATACTGTTCCCCCGCCAAGATTATTAGCTCCCCTCTGGGTGCAGTAAGTCCTGCAAGCAGTAGTCTACTCTTTTGGGACACACTCTTGTTGTTTTATGAGAGAAACTCCAGGTCAAGTGATGTTCACACGAGTCGTCATGGTGCCCTGTTGCCCCCAGTTATCTCTCTGGATGTTGGAGTTGGAGGGCCTCCTCACTCGAGGTCGGTGTGCCCACGGAGCGAACCCTGCAACTTCAGGGCATGGTTGGTGGTTAGGATCACCACGTGGGGTCCTTTTCCCTTAGGAGGGAGGTGGCCTTTTGGGCTGCTGATTTCCAGGTTTTTAGATACCGCCAGTATCTTGGCCAGATGTGGCAGTGGGCCAAGCCCCTTGGTGACCGTAGTTTATCCTACCTGGATGGCATTCTTGCATTGTTCCATTTCAAGTGGTCCCAGTTTTTGCACTAATTCTCCAATGGCGATTCACCTTTCACCGGGAATGTAAAGGTCAAAGGGTTTAGCTAAATTAGGGAGTTCCAGGGCAAGGGTCTGAATTGACTGCTCTTTCCATTCTTGAAAGTCCACTTCTGGATTCTATTCAAAAGGATCATCATCTTTTCCTTTCAGTGTTTCATATAGAGGCCCAGCTAGTAGACTGTAGTTAGGGATCCAGAAGCAGCAAACCCTGGCCTCCCCAGGAACCCCTAAGCTGTCTTCTAGTTTTAGAAAGGGGTAAGGCTGAAAATGGTTTCTTCCCTTTCCTGGGATGGGCTTCTCCGACCTTCTGTGAGAATGAAGCCCAGGCAGGTTACTGCAGTCTGTGATATTTGAGCTTTTTCTTGGACAACTTCTATCCTTTATTGGCTTGGTAGTTCAGAGGCCTCCTTAGTAGGGCTGGCGATCAGAATGTCGTCTGCATATTGAAGGAGGGTTTCCTTTTCCAGAGGTAGAACTTTTAGGTCTTTAGCTAAGCTTTCCCCAAAGATGGTGTGGGAATTTTTGCACCCTTGGGGCCGAACGGCCCGGAAGTATTGTTTTAGTTGTATGTTGAGTCCTGCCACTCACAAGCCAAAATTTCTTGTGACTCTGGGACTAATGGAATACAAAAGAAGGCATCATTGAAGACTAATACAGAATACCATGTCCTGGTGGTTGGTAGAATGACCAGCAGGGTGTAGGAATTAGGAGCAACTGGAGGTATATCCTCGGTGGCTTCACTGACTGTCCTGACATCCTTTACCAGGTCCCCAGCAGCCCATGGGGCTCTCGTGGTCAGACCAATCCCAGAATATGGAGCTCACCTGGGCAGGTACCCCACCCCCACCCCAGCCCACGGGGCTCTCGTGGTCAGGCCCCTCCCAGGATACAGAGCTACCCTTGCAGGTACCGTGGCAGGGCTGGGCACACAGGAACCATGCACATAGCCCTCATTGCAGAGCACCCCCAGCTCACCTGTCGCTCAGAGCTGACACAGAGCACCTCAGAGCAGGACTTGAACTAACAAACAGCAGCTGCGACAGGTCTGTGACCCTGGGCATCACTCTGTGAGGCCTCCCTCCACCTGGTCTTCCAGAGACTTCCACTGCACCCGGGGCACCAGGCCTCTGTCTCCAACCACCACCCACCCCTCCTCTCCCTGACTCCTGGGTTCCTCTCATTAGGAGAGGGTTTTCTTGAAGTTGTCTCCCACTCATGGGCCAGATAAAATGATTAGAAAACAAGCCAAAGCTGCAGCCCCTTGTCTATCCTGACTCTCAGGAGCGCACACCTGTTCCTTGGACCTGGCCGCTTCAGCAAGTTCCATTTTCTGCAACTGTGAGCCCCTGAGGGGTGATGATTGGCTGACCTGGGCAGCCTTACCGTGCGTGCGGGCCAGCCCTCCCCAGGTGTGCCTGGGTTGAGATCAATATAAATACCACTCCAGGCAGCAAGAGCCCCTGCAGCCGTGCCTGACGCCATTTTCTCTGCCCTGTCAGCAGTCTCGGGGCTGGGCTGGTGGGAGGGAGTGAGAGGCCACGGCTTTGTGGGTGGCCCAGTGTGAGTGGGGCTCTGCTGGACTTTCTGCAGCAGTTGCCAGGCTGCCACCTGCTAAAGAAGAGGATGTGTCACCCATACCTGCTGCTGGAATTTCTCCCTGGGCAGAGGTGAGGAAGGAAAAAAGCAGTGGGGGCAGGGACAGGACGGGTATCTCAGGCAGGGAAATGGAAATCTTCCAGAAGAGCACCCAGGGCCAGGACCATCCTGGCTGGCCTGCAGGCACCAAGTCGGCCGGCATGCTGTCACTCGTGTGGCTCTATGGCCCTTCCTCTAGGCTTTCAAGTCCTTGTATATATTCAGGTGTTTTACCTGGGACGGGTGGGAATAGTTCAGCAGCAACTGGCCTGGGGCTCAGCTCACGTTTACTCACAGATGCCTCGGCACGGTGCCCCAGCTTTGCAATGAGGACGCTTGTTGCGTGGGGGCTGCTGGCTGAATGGGAGACGATTCCCCACCACTGACCAACTTCAGAATTGTTTACAACTGGAGCAAGTGCCCTGATACGGTTTTCCTCTGTGTAACTGGTGGGTTCTGTGTTTTTTTTCTCTTTTTCGTTTTTGGTTCAAGGTAGATTTTATTCCTCTTTTTTGTATTTACAGATATAAACATGGAAATAATTTATTCATATAAATACATGTATGTGCAGGGAATAATTGTTTTTTCTGTTTTATTTTTTAAATTTTATTTCTTTTTAATTTTTAATTTTATTTTATATTTTTATACAGCAGGTTCTTATTGGTTATCTATTTTATACATATAAATGTATACATGCCAATCTCAGTCTCTCAACTCCTCCCACCACCACACCCCAACAGCTTTCCCCCCTTGTTGTCCATACGTTTGTTGTCTACATCTGTTGCTCTATTTATGCCTTGCAAAATGGTTAATCTGTACAGTTTTTCTAGGTTCCACATATATGCATGAATATACAAGATTTGTTTTTCTCTTTCTGACTTACTTCACTCTGTATGACAGTCTCTAGATCCATCGACGTCTCTACAAATGACCCAATTTCATTCCTTTTCATGGCTTAGTAATATTCCATTTTATATATGTACCACAGCTTTATGCATTCGTCTGTCTGTGGGCATTTAGGTTGCTTCCATTACCTCGATATTGTAAATAGTGATGCAATGAACATTGCGGTGAATGACTCTTTTTGATTTATGGTTTTGTCTCGGTATATGTCCAGTACTGGGATTGCTGTATCATATGGTAATTCTATTGTTAGTTTCTTAAGAAATTCCATATTGTTCTCCATAATGACTGTATCAATTTATATTCCCAACAATAGTGGAAGAGGGTTCCTTTTCGCCACAGCCTTTCCAGCATTTTTTGTTTGTAGATTTTCTATGATGCCTATTCTACCAGGTGTGAGGTGATACCTCATTGTTGAATACATTTCGTTGAGCAAGGGGTAGGTCTTGTCTATTACATATTTGGCTTACGGAATGGTATCTGTGCTAATTTCAAACTCTGCTTTTATGCAGCACCCCAACTCAAATTCCCCCTTAAGCAGGCATAAGTTGGTTTTCTAAACTTGAGACCCTGTTCTGTTTTGTAATTCAGTTCATGTGTAGCCAAGTTCACATTCCGTGTATTAGTGATACCTTATGATGTTTCTTTTTCTGTGTGACTTATTTCACTTAGAATCATCGTGCCTCAATCCACTCATTATGCTGGCACGGGCCTGGTGATATAGATTTCATTGCTGAGTGGTATTCTGTTGTACATAAGTACCGCAACTTCTTTATCCATTATTTGCTCTCTGGGATATTTAACTTGTGCCGTAGAAGAGATTTCTGTAAAAAGAGCCGTCCCAAATTTTGGGGTGGCTGTGTATTTTTGATTTTAATTTCCCTAAGCTATAGGACCATAAGTGGAAGTGCCTTAGGCTCTGTTGCTTTGTTTTTTAGATGTTTCAGGAAACACCATACACTTCTCCCGAGTGCCTGTTGGCAATTTACATCCCACCCATCAGCATAACAAGGTTCCCAGTTCTCCATGGCCTGTTCTGCCTTTCTGGGTTTTATACTTTTTTCAGATGGCCCTTTTGACCGGGGGGAAGTGAGACTTCATTGTAGTGCAGATTTCCTTTGCAAGCTTGCTTGGTTGGCCAAAAAGGGCGTATGCGTTTTTTCCTGAATATATTCAGGAAAAAACGCATACGCCCTTTTTGGCCAAGTGCATCATTGTGGACGTTCTGCCTCTTTTCCTATGCTTTCAATGCAATTCCAGTCTACCTCCTGAAATCGGTTTCCTGCAATTCTGCCCCACTTTCAAGTCCTCTTGGCAGCCTTACTTCAGTCTATTTTTGGACGATAGCTGTCATTTATAACTCTGCAGGTTTGTGAATTACAGAGCCCATGATCTCCTTTCTTCAACTCGCTTTCTTGTGAGCTGGCCGCAACACCGCAGGATGGCTTCAGGCCCTAATCTGTTTCTGGCACGGCACGCTGAGCCTTTGGTTAATTCCTCTTCCTAGTGGGAAATGAGAGTTAAATTTCCCCGTTCAGACACCTCCAGCTAGTCTCTCATGGGTTCTCCCTATTCCTGTTCATCTTCCGCAGAAATTGCAAACTGGGCCAAACAGCAGGTTAAACGCACTGACTCTCCAATTCGGGAGAGTGTTAGTAAAGCGTCTGGAATGTTGCACCCGAGTACAGGGGACGAAACCTGAGACATATTGGAACACGTCTCCCGATCACACGGTTGATCACACTCTGGGTTCCACATGCATGTTTTAGCTGAAGGAAGAATACCTTAAACCTGGAGAGTTGAGACCCGTGTAATGGGTACCATGCAATATGACTTAAAAGGGTCTTCATTTGCTCACCGAACCTCTCCAATCCTATCACTGCTGCGTTTATGCCCCTGTACACACGCTTGATTCTCTTTCGGAGACATAGCAATCCCTAGGTTTTAAGATACTTACTAGTCAGGTACATTCTTAGGTGTTCAATATGGGGTGTTGAGTCCATTTCGTTGAGCAAGGAGTAACTCTTGTCTACTCCATATTTGGCTTAAGGAAATTTATCTGTGCTCATTTCAATCTCTGGTTTTATGCAGCACCCCAACTCACCTTTCCCCTTAAGCAAGCATAAGTTGGTTTCCTAAATTTGAGACCCTGTTCTGTTTTGGAATTCAGTTCCTGTGTAGCCAAGTTTACATTCCGTGTATTAGTGATATCTTATGATGTTTCTTTCTCTGTGTGACTTGTGTCAGTTAGAATCATCATACGTGAATCCACTCATCATGCTGCTACGGGCCTGATGACATAGATTTCATTGCTGAGTGATATTGCATTGTACGTAAGTACCACAACTACTTTATCCATTTTTCACTTTCTGCGATATTGAACTTGTACCGTAAACGAGGTTCTTGTAAACAGAGGCGTCCCAAACTTTGGGGTGGCTGTGTCTTTTTGATTTTAATTTCCCTAAGCTATAGGACCATAAGTGGAAGTGCCCTAGGCTCTGTTGCTTTGTTTTTTAGATGTTTCAGGAAACACCATACACTTCTCCCGAGTGGCTGTTGGCAATTTACATCCCGCCCATCAGCATAAGAAGGCTCCCAGTTCTCCATGGCCTGTGGTGCCTTTGTGGATTTTACACTTTTTTCACATGGCCCTTTTGACCTGGTGGAAGTGAGAGTTCATTGTAGTGCAGATTTCCTTTGCAAGCTTGCTTGGTTGGCCAAAAAGTGCGTATGCGTTTTTTCCTGAATATATTCAGGAAAAAACACATACGCCCTTTTTGGCCAAGTGCATCATTGTCGAGGTTCTGACTCTCTTCATATGTTTTCAATGCAATTCCAGTCTACCTACTGAAATCAGTTTCCTGCAATTCTGCCTTGCTTTCAATGCCTCTTCATAGCCTTACCTCAATATATTTTTTGAAAATAGTTGGCCTTTATAACTCTGCAGGTTTTTGAATTGCAGTGGCCCTTAGCTCCATTTTTCAGCTCTTATTTTTGTGGTCTTGCCCCATAACCACAGGATTCCTTGAAGCCCTATTTTTCTTCTGGGGCACCTTGCTGTGCCTTTGGTTAATTCTTCTTACTGATGTGACATTAGAGTGACATGTGCCCATTGAAACCGCTACAGCTAGTTTCTCACTGGTTCCCCCTATTCCCATTCATCCTCCGCACTAACTGCAGACTGTGAGATACCAGAACTTAAAGGCATTGACTCTCCATGTGGGGATGTTGTTAGTAAAGCGGCTGGAATGTCGATCCGGAGCCCCAGGAGAGGAAAAATGAGGTGCGTTTTAGAAACCTTTCCCGATCATATGGTATACCAGTCGCTGGGTTTCCCAAGCATGGTTTAGCTGTAGGAAGATTCCCTTCAACCTGGAGTGTTGGGACCCTTGGAATGAGTAGCATGAAGTATTGCATTAAACTTTCGGCAGTTGCTCACCAAAGCTCACCAATCCTCTCAGCCCCAAGTGTCCAGCCTTATGTCTTATCCAGCTGTGGGTTTATATGTGGTCAATCCAGGTTGCATCACAGCCCCTGAGCGAATTTTGTAAGAATTTTTCTCTCTTTCATTGTTTCAGCGTTTTGTTTTTAAAATTTATTTCTATAATGGGGTTTAGCTCATTTTCACTGCTGTGTTTGTGCCGCTCTGCACACACTTGATTCCCTTATGGAGATATATCAATACATGGGTTTTAAGATTCTTATTACTCAGATATATTTCTCTGCGGTGTATAGGGTGTGTTGAGGCCAGTTCATTGAGCAAGGTGTAGATCTTGTCTAATACCTATTTGGTTTATTGAACGGTATCTGTGCTAATTTCAAACTCTGGTTTTATGCATCACCCCACCTCTCCTTTCCCCTTAAGCTGACATAAGTGTGTTTTCTAAATGTGAGACACTGTTCTGTTCTGTAATTCATTTCTTGTGCAGCCATATTTACCCTCCCTCTATAAGTGATATCTTATGATATGTTTCTTTTTCTGTTTGACTTATTTCAAGTAGTATTATCGGACCTAAATCCACTCTTTATCCTTCTACTAGCCTTATTACATTGATTTCATGGTGAAGAGATATTCCATTGTACATAAGTACCACATCTTCTTTATCCATTGTTCTCTTTCCTGGGATATTTAAGGTGTACTGAAGTTGAGGTTCTTGTAAACAGAGTAGCCCTAAACTGTGGTGTGCTTGTGTCTTGTTGATTTTTAGACTTCCCTAGATATACTCCCATGATTGGAAGTGTCCTATGCTCTGTAGCTCTGTTTTTTAGATGATTTAGGAACCACCATACACTTCTCCAGAGTGGCTCTCGGCAGTTCACACACTGCCCATCAGCGTATAAAGGCTCCCTGTTCTCCATGGCCTGTCCTGCATTTCTGGTTTTTACAATTTTTTAGGATGGCCCTTTTGACCGGTGGGAAATGAGACTTCTTTGTTGTGCACATTTGCATTGCTTGCTTGCTTCGTTGCCCATAAAGTGCGTATGCGTTTTTTTCCTGGATATAATCAAGAAAAAACGCATACGCCCTTTTGGGCCAACTGCATCATTGTCGAAATTCTGCCGCTTTTCATGTGCGTTAAAGACGAGTCCAATCTATCTCTTGAAATCTGTTTCTTGCAATTCTGTCTTGCATTCAGATCCTCTTCTTTGCCTTACCTCAACATATTTTTGGACGTTAGTTTTCATTTATAACTCTGCAGGTTTGTGAATTGCAGTGACCCTGAGCTCCATTTTTTAAGTTGCTCTTTTGTGAGCTGGCCTCAAACCCGCAGGATTGCTTCAGGCCCTATTTTGGCTCCGGCGAGGCAGGCTGAGCCTTTGTTTAATTCCTCTTCCTGGTGGGAAATGAGAGTTAAATTTGCCCGTCCAGACACCTCCAGCTAGTCTCTCATTGGTTCTCCCTATTCCTGTTCATCTTCCACAGAAATTGCAAACTGGGCGAAACAGGAGGTTAAAGGCGCTGACTCTCCAAGTCGGGAGAGTGTTAGTAAAGCGTCTGGAATGTTGCACCCGAGTACCAGGGGACGAAAACTGAGACATATTTGAACACATCTCCCGATCACACGGTTGATCATACTCTAGGTTCCACATGCATGTTTTAGCTGAAGGAAGAATACCTTAAACCTGGGTAGTTGAAACCCATGGAATGGGTACCATGCAATATGACTTCAAAGGGTCTTCGTTTGTTCACCGAACCACTCCAATCCTATCACTGCTGTATTTATGCCCCGGTACACACGCTTGATTCTCTTTTGGAGACATAGCAATCCCTAGGTTTTAAGATACTTACTAGTCAGGTACATTCTTAGGCGTTTAATATGGGGTGTTGAGTCTATTTCGTTGAGGAAGGAGTAGCTCTAGTCTATTCCATATTTGGCTTAAGGAACTTTATCTGTGCTCATTTCAATCTCTGGTTTTATGCAGCACCCCAACTCACCTTTCCCCTTAAGCAAGCATAAGTTGGTTTTCTAAATTTGAGACCCTGTTCTGTTTTGGAATTCAGTTCCTGTGTAGCCAAGTTTACATTCCGTGTATTAGTGATATCTTATGATGTTTCTTTTTCTGTGTGACTTATTTCCGTTAGAATCATCGTACCTGAATCCACTCATTATGCTGTTACGGGCCTGATGACATAGATTTCATTGCTGAGTGATACTGCATTGTACGTAAGTACCACAAGTTCTTTATCCATTTTTCACTTTCTGTGATATTGAACTTGTACAGTAAACGAGGTTCATGTAAACAGAGGCGTCCCAAACTTTGGGTTGGCTGTGTCTTTTTGATTTTAATTTCCCTAAGCTATAGGACCATAAGTGGAAGTGCCCTAGGCTCTGTTGCCTTGTTTTTTAGATGTTTCAGGAAACACCATACACTTCTCCCGAGTGTCTGTTGGCAATTTACATCCCGCCCATCAGCATAACAAGGCTCCCAGTTCTCCATGGCCTGTTCTGCCTTTCTGGATTTTACACTTTTTTCAGATGGCCCTTTTGACCGGGGGGAAGTGAGACTTCATTGTAGTGCAGATTTCCTTTGCAAGCTTGCTTGGTTGGCCAAAAAGTGCGTATGCGTTTTTTCCTGAATATATTCAGGAAAAAACGCATATACCCTTTTTGGCCAAGTGCATCATTGTGGACGTTCTGCCTCTTTTCCTATGCTTTCAATGCAATTCCAGTCTACCTCCTGAAATCGGTTTCCTGCAATTCTGCCCCGCTTTCAAGTCCTCTTGGCAGCCTTACTTCAGTATATTTTTGGACGATAGCTGTCATTTATAACTCTGCAGGTTTGTGAATTACAGTGCCCCTGAGCTCCTTTCTTAAACTCGCTTTCTTTTGAGCTGGCCGCAACACCGCAGGATGGCTTCAGACCCTAATTTGGTTCCGGCATGGCACGCTGAGCCTTTGGTTAATTCCTCTTCCTGGTGGGAAATGAGAGTTAAATTTGCCCGTTCAGAAACCTCCAGCTAGTCTCTCATTGGTTCTCGCTATTCCTGTTCATCTTCCGCAGTAATTGCAAACTGGGCCAAACAGGAGGTTAAAGGCACTGACTCTCCAAGTCGGGAGAGTGTTAGTAAAGCGTCTGGAATGTTGCACCCGAGTACCAGGGGACGAAAACTGAGACATATTTGAACACGTCTCCCGATCACACGGTTGATCATACTCTGCGTTCCACATGCATGTTTTAGCTGAAGGAAGAATACCTTAAACCTGGAGAGTTGAGACCCGTGGAATGGGTACCATGCAATATGACTTCAAAGGGTCTTCATTGGCTCACCGAACCTCTCCAATCCTATCACTGCTGCGTTTATGCCCCTGTACACACGCTTGATTCTCTTTCGGAGACATAGCCATCCATAGGTTTTAAGATATTTACTAGTCAGGTACATTCTTAGGCGTTTAATATGGGATGTTGAGTCCATTTCGTTGAGCAAGGAGTAGCTCTTATCTATTCCATATTTGACTTAAGGAACTTTATCTGTGCTCATTTCAATCTCTGGTTTTATGCAGCACCCCAACTCACCTTTCCCCCTAAGGAAGCATAAGTTGGTATTCTAAATTTGAGACCCTGTTCTGTTTTGGAATTCAGTTCCTGTGTAGCCAAGTTTACATTCCGTGTATTACTGATATCTTATGATGTTTCTTTTTCTGTGTGACTTATTTCAGTTAGAATCATCGTACCTGAATCCACTCATTATGCTGCTACGGGCCTGATGACATAGATTTCATTGCTGATTGATATTGCATTGTACGTAAGTACCACAACTTCTTTATCCATTTTTCACTTTCTGCGATATTGAACTTGTACCGTAAACGAGGTTCTTGTAAACAGAGGCGTCCCAAACTTTGGGGTGTCTGTGTCTTTTTGATTTTAATTTCCCTATGCTATAGGACCATAAGTGGAAGTGCCCTAGGCTCTGTTGCTTTGTTTTTTAGATGTTTCAGGAAACACCATACACTTCTCCCGAGTGGCTGTTGGCAATTTACATCCCGCCCATCAGCATAAGAAGGCTCCCAGTTCTCCATGGCCTGTGGTGCCTTTGTGGATTTTACACTTTTTTCACATGGCCCTTTTGACCCGGTGGAAGTGAGAGTTCATTGTAGTGCAGATTTCCTTTGCAAGCTTGCTTGGTTGGCCAAAAAGTGCGTATGCGTTTTTTCCTGAATATATTCAGGAAAAAACACATACGCCCTTTTTGGCCAAGTGCATCATTGTCGAGGTTCTGACTCTCTTCATATGTTTTCAATGCAATTCCAGTCTACCTACTGAAATCGGTTTCCTGCAATTCTGCCTTGCTTTCAATGCCTCTTCATAGCCTTACCTCAATATATTTTTTGAAAATAGTTGGCCTTTATAACTCTGCAGGTTTTTGAATTGCAGTCGCCCTTAGCTCCATTTTTCAGCTCTTATTTTTGTGGTCTTGCCCCATAACCACAGGATTCCTTGAAGCCCTATTTTTCTTCTGGGGCACCTTGCTGTGCTTTTGGTTAATTCTTCTTACTGATGTGACATTAGAGTGACATGTGCCCATTGAAACCGCTACAGCTAGTTTCTCACTGGTTCCCCCTATTCCCATTCATCCTCCGCACTAACTGCAGACTGTGCGATACCAGAACTTAAAGGCATTGACTCTCCATGTGGGGATGTTGTTAGTAAAGCGGCTGGAATGTCGATCCGGAGCCCCAGGAGAGGAAAAATGAGGTGCGTTTTAGAAACCTTTCCCGATCATATGGTATACCAGTCGCTGGGTTTCCCAAGCATGGTTTAGCTGTAGGAAGATTCCCTTCAACCTGGAGTGTTGGGACCCTTGGAATGAGTAGCATGAAGTATTGCATTAATCTTTCGGCAGTTGCTCACCAAAGCTCACCAATCCTCTCAGCCCTAAGTGTCCAGCCTTATGTCTTATCCAGCTGTGGGTTTATATGTGGTCAATCCAGGTTGCATCACAGCCCCTGAGCGAATTTTGTAAGAATTTTTCTCTCTTTCATTGTTTCAGCGTTTTGTTTTTAAAATTTATTTCTATAATGGGGTTTAGCTCATTTTCACTGCTGTGTTTGTGCCGCTCTGCACACACTTGATTCCCTTATGGAGATATATCAATACATGGGTTTTAAGATTCTTATTACTCAGATATATTTCTCTGCGGTGTATAGGGTGTGTTGAGGCCAGTTCATTGAGCAAGGTGTAGATCTTGTCTAATACCTATTTGGTTTATTGAACGGTATCTGTGCTAATTTCAAACTCTGGTTTTATGCATCACCCCACCTCTCCTTTCCCCTTAAGCTGACATAAGTGTGTTTTCTAAATGTGAGACACTGTTCTGTTCTGTAATTCATTTCTTGTGCAGCCATATTTACCCTCCCTCTATAAGTGATATCTTATGATATGTTTCTTTTTCTGTTTGACTTATTTCAAGTAGTATTATCGGACCTAAATCCACTCTTTATCCTTCTACTAGCCTTATTACATTGATTTCATGGTGAAGAGATATTCCATTGTACATAAGTACCACATCTTCTTTATCCATTGTTCTCTTTCCTGGGATATTTAAGGTGTACTGAAGTTGAGGTTCTTGTAAACAGAGTAGCCCTAAACTGTGGTGTGCTTGTGTCTTGTTGATTTTTAGACTTCCCTAGATATACTCCCATGATTGGAAGTGTCCTATGCTCTGTAGCTCTGTTTTTTAGATGATTTAGGAACCACCATACACTTCTCCAGAGTGGCTCTCGGCAGTTCACACACTGCCCATCAGCGTATAAAGGCTCCCTGTTCTCCATGGCCTGTCCTGCATTTCTGGTTTTTACAATTTTTTAGGATGGCCCTTTTGACCGGTGGGAAATGAGACTTCTTTGTTGTGCACATTTGCATTGCTTGCTTGCTTCGTTGCCCATAAAGTGCGTATGCGTTTTTTTCCTGGATATAATCAGGAAAAAACGCATACGCCCTTTTGGGCCAACTGCATCATTGTCGAAATTCTGCCGCTTTTCATGTGCGTTAAAGACGAGTCCAATCTATCTCTTGAAATCTGTTTCTTGCAATTCTGTCTTGCATTCAGATCCTCTTCTTTGCCTTACCTCAACATATTTTTGGACGTTAGTTTTCATTTATAACTCTGCAGGTTTGTGAATTGCAGTGACCCTGAGCTCCATTTTTTAAGTTGCTCTTTTGTGAGCTGGCCTCAAACCCGCAGGATTGCTTCAGGCCCTATTTTGGCTCCGGCGAGGCAGGCTGAGCCTTTGTTTAATTCCTCTTCCTGGTGGGAAATGAGAGTTAAATTTGCCCGTCCAGACACCTCCAGCTAGTCTCTCATTGGTTCTCCCTATTCCTGTTCATCTTCCACAGAAATTGCAAACTGGGCGAAACAGGAGGTTAAAGGCGCTGACTCTCCAAGTCGGGAGAGTGTTAGTAAAGCGTCTGGAATGTTGCACCCGAGTACCAGGGGACGAAAACTGAGACATATTTGAACACATCTCCCGATCACACGGTTGATCATACTCTAGGTTCCACATGCATGTTTTAGCTGAAGGAAGAATACCTTAAACCTGGGTAGTTGAAACCCATGGAATGGGTACCATGCAATATGACTTCAAAGGGTCTTCGTTTGTTCACCAAACCACTCCAATCCTATCACTGCTGTATTTATGCCCCGGTACACACGCTTGATTCTCTTTTGGAGACATAGCAATCCCTAGGTTTTAAGATACTTACTAGTCAGGTACATTCTTAGGCGTTTAATATGGGGTGTTGAGTCTATTTCGTTGAGGAAGGAGTAGCTCTAGTCTATTCCATATTTGACTAAAGGAACTTTATCTGTGCTCATTTCAATCTCTGGTTTTATGCAGCACCCCAACTCACCTTTCCCCTTAAGCAAGCATAAGTTGGTTTTCTAAATTTGAGACCCTGTTCTGTTTTGGAATTCAGTTCCTGTGTAGCCAAGTTTACATTCCGTGTATTAGTGATATCTTATGATGTTTCTTTTTCTGTGTGACTTATTTCCGTTAGAATCATCGTACCTGAATCCACTCATTATGCTGTTACGGGCCTGATGACATAGATTTCATTGCTGAGTGATACTGCATTGTACGTAAGTACCACAAGTTCTTTATCCATTTTTCACTTTCTGTGATATTGAACTTGTACAGTAAACGAGGTTCATGTAAACAGAGGCGTCCCAAACTTTGGGTTGGCTGTGTCTTTTTGATTTTAATTTCCCTAAGCTATAGGACCATAAGTGGAAGTGCCCTAGGCTCTGTTGCCTTGTTTTTTAGATGTTTCAGGAAACACCATACACTTCTCCCGAGTGTCTGTTGGCAATTTACATCCCGCCCATCAGCATAACATGGCTCCCAGTTCTCCATGGCCTGTTCTGCCTTTCTGGATTTTACACTTTTTTCAGATGGCCCTTTTGACCGGGGGGAAGTGAGACTTCATTGTAGTGCAGATTTCCTTTGCAAGCTTGCTTGGTTGGCCAAAAAGTGCGTATGCGTTTTTTCCTGAATATATTCAGGAAAAAACGCATATACCCTTTTTGGCCAAGTGCATCATTGTGGACGTTCTGCCTCTTTTCCTATGCTTTCAATGCAATTCCAGTCTACCTCCTGAAATCGGTTTCCTGCAATTCTGCCCCGCTTTCAAGTCCTCTTGGCAGCCTTACTTCAGTATATTTTTGGACGATAGCTGTCATTTATAACTCTGCAGGTTTGTGAATTACAGTGCCCCTGAGCTCCTTTCTTAAACTCGCTTTCTTTTGAGCTGGCCGCAACACCGCAGGATGGCTTCAGACCCTAATTTGGTTCCGGCATGGCACGCTGAGCCTTTGGTTAATTCCTCTTCCTGGTGGGAAATGAGAGTTAAATTTGCCCGTTCAGAAACCTCCAGCTAGTCTCTCATTGGTTCTCGCTATTCCTGTTCATCTTCCGCAGTAATTGCAAACTGGGCCAAACAGGAGGTTAAAGGCACTGACTCTCCAAGTCGGGAGAGTGTTAGTAAAGCGTCTGGAATGTTGCACCCGAGTACCAGGGGACGAAAACTGAGACATATTTGAACACGTCTCCCGATCACACGGTTGATCATACTCTGCGTTCCACATGCATGTTTTAGCTGAAGGAAGAATACCTTAAACCTGGAGAGTTGAGACCCGTGGAATGGGTACCATGCAATATGACTTCAAAGGGTCTTCATTGGCTCACCGAACCTCTCCAATCCTATCACTGCTGCGTTTATGCCCCTGTACACACGCTTGATTCTCTTTCGGAGACATAGCCATCCATAGGTTTTAAGATATTTACTAGTCAGGTACATTCTTAGGCGTTTAATATGGGATGTTGAGTCCATTTCGTTGAGCAAGGAGTAGCTCTTATCTATTCCATATTTGACTTAAGGAACTTTATCTGTGCTCATTTCAATCTCTGGTTTTATGCAGCACCCCAACTCACCTTTCCCCCTAAGGAAGCATAAGTTGGTATTCTAAATTTGAGACCCTGTTCTGTTTTGGAATTCAGTTCCTGTGTAGCCAAGTTTACATTCCGTGTATTACTGATATCTTATGATGTTTCTTTTTCTGTGTGACTTATTTCAGTTAGAATCATCGTACCTGAATCCACTCATTATGCTGCTACGGGCCTGATGACATAGATTTCATTGCTGATTGATATTGCATTGTACGTAAGTACCACAACTTCTTTATCCATTTTTCACTTTCTGCGATATTGAACTTGTACCGTAAACGAGGTTCTTGTAAACAGAGGCGTCCCAAACTTTGGGGTGTCTGTGTCTTTTTGATTTTAATTTCCCTATGCTATAAGACCATAAGTGGAAGTGCCCTAGGCTCTGTTGCTTTGTTTTTTAGATGTTTCAGGAAACACCATACACTTCTCCCGAGTGGCTGTTGGCAATTTACATCCCGCCCATCAGCATAAGAAGGCTCCCAGTTCTCCATGGCCTGTGGTGCCTTTGTGGATTTTACACTTTTTTCACATGGCCCTTTTGACCCGGTGGAAGTGAGAGTTCATTGTAGTGCAGATTTCCTTTGCAAGCTTGCTTGGTTGGCCAAAAAGTGCGTATGCGTTTTTTCCTGAATATATTCAGGAAAAAACACATACGCCCTTTTTGGCCAAGTGCATCATTGTCGAGGTTCTGACTCTCTTCATATGTTTTCAATGCAATTCCAGTCTACCTACTGAAATCGGTTTCCTGCAATTCTGCCTTGCTTTCAATGCCTCTTCATAGCCTTACCTCAATATATTTTTTGAAAATAGTTGGCCTTTATAACTCTGCAGGTTTTTGAATTGCAGTCGCCCTTAGCTCCATTTTTCAGCTCTTATTTTTGTGGTCTTGCCCCATAACCACAGGATTCCTTGAAGCCCTATTTTTCTTCTGGGGCACCTTGCTGTGCCTTTGGTTAATTCTTCTTACTGATGTGACATTAGAGTGACATGTGCCCATTGAAACCGCTACAGCTAGTTTCTCACTGGTTCCCCCTATTCCCATTCATCCTCCGCACTAACTGCAGACTGTGCGATACCAGAACTTAAAGGCATTGACTCTCCATGTGGGGATGTTGTTAGTAAAGCGGCTGGAATGTCGATCCGGAGCCCCAGGAGAGGAAAAATGAGGTGCGTTTTAGAAACCTTTCCCGATCATATGGTATACCAGTCGCTGGGTTTCCCAAGCATGGTTTAGCTGTAGGAAGATTCCCTTCAACCTGGAGTGTTGGGACCCTTGGAATGAGTAGCATGAAGTATTGCATTAATCTTTCGGCAGTTGCTCACCAAAGCTCACCAATCCTCTCAGCCCTAAGTGTCCAGCCTTATGTCTTATCCAGCTGTGGGTTTATATGTGGTCAATCCAGGTTGCATCACAGCCCCTGAGCGAATTTTGTAAGAATTTTTCTCTCTTTCATTGTTTCAGCGTTTTGTTTTTAAAATTTATTTCTATAATGGGGTTTAGCTCATTTTCACTGCTGTGTTTGTGCCGCTCTGCACACACTTGATTCCCTTATGGAGATATATCAATACATGGGTTTTAAGATTCTTATTACTCAGATATATTTCTCTGCGGTGTATAGGGTGTGTTGAGGCCAGTTCATTGAGCAAGGTGTAGATCTTGTCTAATACCTATTTGGTTTATTGAACGGTATCTGTGCTAATTTCAAACTCTGGTTTTATGCATCACCCCACCTCTCCTTTCCCCTTAAGCTGACATAAGTGTGTTTTCTAAATGTGAGACACTGTTCTGTTCTGTAATTCATTTCTTGTGCAGCCATATTTACCCTCCCTCTATAAGTGATATCTTATGATATGTTTCTTTTTCTGTTTGACTTATTTCAAGTAGTATTATCGGACCTAAATCCACTCTTTATCCTTCTACTAGCCTTATTACATTGATTTCATGGTGAAGAGATATTCCATTGTACATAAGTACCACATCTTCTTTATCCATTGTTCTCTTTCCTGGGATATTTAAGGTGTACTGAAGTTGAGGTTCTTGTAAACAGAGTAGCCCTAAACTGTGGTGTGCTTGTGTCTTGTTGATTTTTAGACTTCCCTAGATATACTCCCATGATTGGAAGTGTCCTATGCTCTGTAGCTCTGTTTTTTAGATGATTTAGGAACCACCATACACTTCTCCAGAGTGGCTCTCGGCAGTTCACACACTGCCCATCAGCGTATAAAGGCTCCCTGTTCTCCATGGCCTGTCCTGCATTTCTGGTTTTTACAATTTTTTAGGATGGCCCTTTTGACCGGTGGGAAATGAGACTTCTTTGTTGTGCACATTTGCATTGCTTGCTTGCTTCGTTGCCCATAAAGTGCGTATGCGTTTTTTTCCTGGATATAATCAGGAAAAAACGCATACGCCCTTTTGGGCCAACTGCATCATTGTCGAAATTCTGCCGCTTTTCATGTGCGTTAAAGACGAGTCCAATCTATCTCTTGAAATCTGTTTCTTGCAATTCTGTCTTGCATTCAGATCCTCTTCTTTGCCTTACCTCAACATATTTTTGGACGTTAGTTTTCATTTATAACTCTGCAGGTTTGTGAATTGCAGTGACCCTGAGCTCCATTTTTTAAGTTGCTCTTTTGTGAGCTGGCCTCAAACCCGCAGGATTGCTTCAGGCCCTATTTTGGCTCCGGCGAGGCAGGCTGAGCCTTTGTTTAATTCCTCTTCCTGGTGGGAAATGAGAGTTAAATTTGCCCGTCCAGACACCTCCAGCTAGTCTCTCATTGGTTCTCCCTATTCCTGTTCATCTTCCACAGAAATTGCAAACTGGGCGAAACAGGAGGTTAAAGGCGCTGACTCTCCAAGTCGGGAGAGTGTTAGTAAAGCGTCTGGAATGTTGCACCCGAGTACCAGGGGACGAAAACTGAGACATATTTGAACACATCTCCCGATCACACGGTTGATCATACTCTAGGTTCCACATGCATGTTTTAGCTGAAGGAAGAATACCTTAAACCTGGGTAGTTGAAACCCATGGAATGGGTACCATGCAATATGACTTCAAAGGGTCTTCGTTTGTTCACCGAACCACTCCAATCCTATCACTGCTGTATTTATGCCCCGGTACACACGCTTGATTCTCTTTTGGAGACATAGCAATCCCTAGGTTTTAAGATACTTACTAGTCAGGTACATTCTTAGGCGTTTAATATGGGGTGTTGAGTCTATTTCGTTGAGGAAGGAGTAGCTCTAGTCTATTCCATATTTGACTTAAGGAACTTTATCTGTGCTCATTTCAATCTCTGGTTTTATGCAGCACCCCAACTCACCTTTCCCCTTAAGCAAGCATAAGTTGGTTTTCTAAATTTGAGACCCTGTTCTGTTTTGGAATTCAGTTCCTGTGTAGCCAAGTTTACATTCCGTGTATTAGTGATATCTTATGATGTTTCTTTTTCTGTGTGACTTATTTCCGTTAGAATCATCGTACCTGAATCCACTCATTATGCTGTTACGGGCCTGATGACATAGATTTCATTGCTGAGTGATACTGCATTGTACGTAAGTACCACAAGTTCTTTATCCATTTTTCACTTTCTGTGATATTGAACTTGTACAGTAAACGAGGTTCATGTAAACAGAGGCGTCCCAAACTTTGGGTTGGCTGTGTCTTTTTGATTTTAATTTCCCTAAGCTATAGGACCATAAGTGGAAGTGCCCTAGGCTCTGTTGCCTTGTTTTTTAGATGTTTCAGGAAACACCATACACTTCTCCCGAGTGTCTGTTGGCAATTTACATCCCGCCCATCAGCATAACAAGGCTCCCAGTTCTCCATGGCCTGTCCTGCCTTTCTGGATTTTACACTTTTTTCAGATGGCCCTTTTGACCGGGTGGAAGTGAGACTTCATTGTAGTGCAGATTTCCTTTGCAAGCTTCCTTGGTTGGCCAAAAAGGGCGTATGCGTTTTTTCCTGAATATATTCAGGAAAAAACGCATACGCCCTTTTTGGCCAAGTGCATCATTGTGGACGTTCTGCCTCTTTTCCTATGCTTTCAATGCAATTCCAGTCTACCTCCTGAAATCGGTTTCCTGCAATTCTGCCCCGCTTTCAAGTCCTCTTGGCAGCCTTACTTCAGTATATTTTTGGACGATAGCTGTCATTTATAACTCTGCAGGTTTGTGAATTACAGTGACCCTGAGCTCCTTTCTTCAACTCGCTTTCTTGTGACCTGGCCGCAACACCGAAGGATGGCTTTAGGCCCTAATCTGCTTCCGGCAAGCCATGCTGAACCTTTGGTTAATTTCTCTTCCTGGTGGGAAATGAGAGTTAAATTTGCCCGTCCAGACACCTCCAGCTAGTCTCTCATTGGTTCTCGCTATTCCTGTTCATCTTCCGCAGAAATTGCAAACTGGGCCAAACAGGAGGTTAAAGGGACTGACTCTCCAAGTCGGGAGAGTGTTAGTAAAGCGTCTGGAATGTTGCACCCGAGTACCAGGGGAAGAAAACTGAGACATATTTGAACACGTCTCCCTATCACACGGTTGATCATACTCTAGGTTCCACATGCATGTTTTAGCTGAAGGAAGAATACCTTAAACCTGGGTAGTTGAAACCCGTTGAATGGGTACCATGCAATATGACTTCAAAGGGTCTTCATTTGCTCACCGAACCTCTCCAATCCTATCACTGCTGCGTTTATGCCGCTGTACACATGCTTGATTCTCTTTCGGAGACATAGCAATCCATAGGTTTTAAGATACTTACTAGTCAGGTACATTCTTAGGCGTTTAATATGCGGTGTTGAGTCCATTTCGTTGAGCAAGGAGTAGCTCTTGTCTATTCCATATTTGGCTTAAGGAACTTTACCTGTGCTCATTTCAATCTCTGGTTTTATGCAGCACCCCAACTCACCTTTCCCCTTAAGCAAGCATAAGTTGGTTTTCTATATTTGAGACCCTGTTCTGTTTTGGAATTCAGTTCCTGTGTAGCCAAGTTTACATTCCGTGTATTAGTGATATCTTATGATGTTTCTTTTTCTGTGTGACTTATTTCAGTGAGAATCATCGTACCTGAATCCACTCATTATCCTGCTACGTGCCTGATGACATAGATTTCATTGCTGAGTGATACTGCATTGTACGTAAGTACCACAAGTTCTTTATCCATTTTTCACTTTCTGTGATATTGAACTTGTACGGTAAACGAGGTTCTTGTAAACAGAGGCGTCCCAAACTTTGGGGTGGCTGTGTCTTTTTGATTTTAATTTCCCTAAGCTATAGCACCATAAGTGGAAGTGCCCTAGGCTCTGTTGCTTTGTTTTTTAGATGTTTCCGGAAACACCATACACTTCTCCTGAGTGTCTGTTGGCAATTTACATCCCGCCCATCAGCATAACAAGGCTCCCAGTTCTCCATGGCCTGTCCTGCCTTTCTGGATTTTACACTTTTTTCAGATGGCCCTTTTGACCGGGGGGAAGTGAGACATCATTGTAGTGCAGATTTCCTTTGCAAGCTTGCTTGGTTGGCCAAAAAGGGCGTATGCGTTTTTTCCTGAATATATTCAGGAAAAAACGCATACGCCCTTTTTGGCCAAGTGCATCATTGTGGACGTTCTGCCTCTTTTCCTATGCTTTCAATGCAATTCCAGTCTACCTCCTGAAATCGGTTTCCTGCAATTCTGCCCCGCTTTCAAGTCCTCTTGGCAGCCTTACTTCAGTATATTTTTGGACGATAGCTGTCATTTATAACTCTGCAGGTTTGTGAATTACAGTGCCCCTGAGCTCCTTTCTTCAACTCGCTTTCTTGTGAGCTGGCCGCAACACCGCAGGATGGCTTCAGGCTCTAATCTGGTTCCGGCACGGCACGCTGAGCCTTTGGTTAATTCCTCTTCCTGGTGGGAAATGAGAGTTAAATTTGCCCGTCCAGACACCTCCAGCTAGTCTCTCATTGGTTCTCGCTATTCCTGTTCATCTTCTGCAGAAATTGCAAACTGGGCCAAACAGGAGGTTAAAGGGACTGACTCTCCAAGTCGGGAGAGTGTTAGTAAAGCGTCTGGAATGTTGCACCCGAGTACCAGGGGAAGAAAACTGAGACATATTTGAACACGTCTCCCGATCACATGGTTGATCATACTCTAGGTTCCACATGCATGTTTTAGCTGAAGGAAGAATACCTTAAACCTGGGTAGTTGAAACCCGTTGAATGGGTACCATGCAATATGACTTCAAAGGGTCTTCATTTGCTCACCGAACCTCTCCAATCCTATCACTGCTGCGTTTATGCCCCTGTACACATGCTTGATTCTCTTTCGGAGACATAGCAATCCATAGGTTTTAAGTTACTTACTAGTCAGGTACATTCTTAGGCGTTTAATATGCGGTGTTGAGTCCATTTCGTTGAGCAAGGAGTAGCTCTTGTCTATTCCATATTTGGCTTAAGGAACTTTATCTGTGCTCATTTCAATCTCTGGTTTTATGCAGCACCCCAACTCACCTTTCCCCTTAAGCAAGCATAAGTTGGTTTTCTATATTTGAGACCCTGTTCTGTTTTGGAATTCAGTTCCTGTGTAGCCAAGTTTACATTCCGTGTATTAGTGATATCTTATGATGTTTCTTTTTCTGTGTGACTTATTTCAGTTAGAATCATCGTACCTGAATCCACTCATTATGCTGCTACGGGCCTGATGACATAGATGCCATTACTGAGTGATACTGCATTGCATGTAAGTACCACAAGTTCTTTATCCATTTTTCACTTTCTGTGATATTGAACTTGTACGGTAAACGAGGTTCTTGTAAACAGAGGCGTCCCAAACATGCGGGTGGCTGTGTCTTTTTGATTTTAATTTCCCTAAGCTATAGGACCATAAGTGGAAGTGCCCTAGGCTCTGTTGCTTTGTTTTTAGATGTTTCAGGAAACAGCATACACTTCTCCCGAGTGTCTGTTGGCAATTTACATCCCGCCCATCAGCATATCAAGGCTCCCAGTTCTCCATGGCCTGTCCTGCCTTTCTGGATTTTACACTTTTTTCAGATGGCCCTTTGGACCGGGGGGAAGTGAGACTTCATTGTAGTGCAGATTTCCTTTGCAAGCTTGCTTGGTTGGCCAAAAAGGGCGTATGCGTTTTTTCCTGAATATATTCAGGAAAAAACGCATACGCTCTTTTTGGCCAAGTGCATCATTGTGGACGTTCTGCCTCTTTTCCTATGCTTTCAATGCAATTCCAGTCTACCTCCTGAAATCGGTTTCCTGCAATTCTGCCCCGCTTTCAAGTTCTCTTGGCAGCCTTACTTCAGTATATTTTTGGACGATAGCTGTCATTTATAACTCTGCAGGTTTGTGAATTACAGTGCCCCTGAGCTCCTTTCTTCAACTCGCTTTCTTGTGACCTGGCCGCAACACCGCAGGATGGCTTCAGGCCTTAATCTGGTTCCGGCACGGCACACTGAGCCTTTGGTTAATTCCTCTTCCTGGTGGGAAATGAGAGTTAAATTTGCCCGTCCAGACACCTCCAGCTAGTCTCTCATTGGTTCTCGCTATTCCTGTTCATCTTCCGCAGAAATTGCAAACTGGGCCAAACAGGAGGTTAAAGGGACTGACTCTCCAAGTCGGGAGAGTGTTAGTAAAGTGTCTGGAATGTTGCACCCGAGTACCAGGGTACGAAAACTGAGACATATTGGAACACGTCTCCCGATCACATGGTTGATCATACTCTAGGTTCCACATGCATGTTTTAGCTGAAGGAAGAATACCTTAAACCTGGGTAGTTGAAACCCGTGGAATGGGTACCATGCAATATGACTTCAAAGGGTCTTCATTTGCTCACCGAACCTCTCCAATCCTATCACTGCTGCGTTTATGCCCCTGTACACATGCTTGATTCTCTTTCGGAGACATAGCAATCCATAGGTTTTAAGATACTTACTAGTCAGGTACATTCTTAGGCGTTTAATATGGGGTGTTGAGTCCATTTCGTTGAGCAAGGAGTAGCTCTTGTCTATTCCATATTTGGCTTAAGGAACTTTATCTGTGCTCATTTCAATCTCTGGTTTTATGCAGCACCCCAACTCACCTTTCCCCTTAAGCAAGCATAAGTTGCTTTTCTAAATTTGAGACCCTGTTCTGTTTTGGAATTCAGTTCCTGTGTAGCCAAGTTTACATTCCGTGTATTAGTGATATCTTATGATGTTTCTTTTTCTGTGTGACTTATTTCAGTTAGAATCATCGTACCTGAATCCACTCATTATGCTGCTACGGGCCTGATGACATAGATGCCATTGCTGAGTGATACTGCATTGCATGTAAGTACCACAAGTTCTTTATCCATTTTTCACTTTCTGTGATATTGAACTTGTACGGTAAACGAGGTTCTTGTAAACAGAGGCGTCCCAAACTTTGGGGTGGCTGTGTCTTTTTGATTTTAATTTCCCTAAGCTATAGGACCATAAGTGGAAGTGCCCTAGGCTCTGTTGCTTTGTTTTTAGATGTTTCAGGAAACAGCATACACTTCTCCCGAGTGTCTGTTGGCAATTTACATCCCGCCCATCAGCATATCAAGGCTCCCAGTTCTCCATGGCCTGTCCTGCCTTTCTGGATTTTACACTTTTTTCTGATGGCCCTTTGGACCGGGGGGAAGTGAGACTTCATTGTAGTGCAGATTTCCTTTGCAAGCTTCCTTGGTTGGCCAAAAAGGGCGTATGCGTTTTTTCCTGAATATATTCAGGAAAAAACGCATACGCCCTTTTTGGCCAAGTGCATCATTGTGGACGTTCTGCCTCTTTTCCTATGCTTTCAATGCAATTCCAGTCTACCTCCTGAAATCGGTTTCCTGCAATTCTGCTCCGCTTTCAAGTCCTCTTGGCAGCCTTACTTCAGTATATTTTTGGACGATAGCTGTCATTTATAACTCTGCAGGTTTGTGAATTACAGTGCCCCTGAGCTCCTTTCTTCAACTCGCTTTCTTGTGAGCTGGCCGCAACCCCGCAGGATGGCTTCAGGCCCTAATCTGGTTCCGGCACGGCACGCTGAGCCTTTGGTTAATTCCTCTTCCTGGTGGGACATGAGAGTTAAATTTGCCCGTCCAGACACCTCCAGCTAGTCTCTCATTGGTTCTCGCTATTCCTGTTCATCTTCCGCAGAAATTGCAAACTGGGCCAAACAGGAGGTTAAAGGGACTGACTCTCCAAGTCGGGAGAGTGTTAGTAAAGCGTCTGGAATGTTGCACCCGAGTACCAGGGGAAGAAAACTGAGACATATTTGAACACGTCTCCCGATCACATGGTTGATCATACTCTAGGTTCCACATGCATGTTTTAGCTGAAGGAAGAATACCTTAAACCTGGAGAGTTGAGACCCGTGGAATGGGGACCATGCAATATGACTTCAAAGGGTCTTCATTTGCTCACCGAACCTCTCCAATCCTATCACTGCTGCGTTTATGCCCCTGTACACACGCTTGATTCTCTTTTGGAGACATAGCAATCCCTAGGTTTTAAGATACTTACTAGTCAGGTACATTCTTAGGCGTTTAATATGGGGTGTTGAGTCCATTTCGTTGAGCAAGGAGTAGCTCTTGTCTATTCCATATTTGGCTTAAGGAACTTTATCTGTGCTCATTTCAATCTCTGGTTTTATGCAGCACCCCAACTCACCTTTCCCCTTAAGCAAGCATAAGTTGCTTTTCT